>NC_080162.1:55504600-55559600 GCF_950295315.1 Erinaceus europaeus | reverse complement strand
ACTCCGTATCCCATCCCCTCCCCTGATAACTTTCCTATTCTCTATCCCTCTGGGAGTATGGACCCAAGGTCATTGTGGGATGCAGAAGGTTAGAGGTCTGGCTTCTGTAACTGCTTCCCCGCTGAACAACAGCGTTGACTGGTTGATCCATACTTCCAGCCTGCCTCTCTCTTTCCCTAGTAGGGTGGGGCTCTGGGGAAGCAGAGGTCCAGGACATATTGGTGGGGTCGTCTGTCCAGGGAAGTCTGGTTGGCATCATGCTAGTATCTGGAACCTGGTGGCTGAAAAGAGAGTTAACATACAAAGCCTAACAAATTGTTGAACAATCATGGACCTAAAGGCTGGAATAGTGTGGATGAAGTGTTAGGGGGTCCTCCATTTTGTAGATAGCTAGTAGGCATATTTTAGTTATATTTCAAAGGGCCTGTAGCTATACTAGTTTTTTTTTCTCTGAGTCTGAAATATGATATGCAGGTGGATCTAAGTTATTGTCTGGGGAGGTGATGTCATGGCTGGAAAAGAGACAGAAAACGGGATCAGGGAAGAGAGTAGCTCCCTGAGGAAGGGGTATAAATATTGTTAACTGTAAGCCCCATCAATCTGATTTGGTCTGGGACCCATAAGTGACAAATTTTTAAAAATAAAGTCTTAGAGACAGATAGAGATGCCTGCAGCTCTGCTCCACTGGTCATGAACCACCATCCCTGGCCAATGGAGATCCAGGTTTTGAACCTGGGTCCTTGTGTATAGTAACTAGGTTCACCATCACTCAACCCCCCATAGCCTTGGTTTACTGCAATCATCCCATTCCTTCCATCTGTAGCTCCCAGGACTCTGTAACAAAGCTTTCTTAGGTTGAAGCAAGCTATCTGACTGGCTTCTGAGTGGTCAGGGACTCCAATGGATGGATATGCTCAGTGGACCCCAGCCCTGAGCCAGTCCATATGTCATGACATCTTGCCTCACTTAACTTGAAATCCCTGTGAAGGCCTTTAGGATGATGCTGTTCTTGGGTAATGTGACCCTACAGACACTTCTCCAGCTTTAGCTAATAGGATTAGGTCATTAGATTTATGTCATAATGGCTCATGTCTTCCAGCTTAAGAAATTTTTAAGTACATTTCTGGCTTTTCCTTTCAAATAAACAATCTAGTGAGCTCCTGACTTCAAGTTGACTATGGTAATTTCTGCACTGATCTTGGGGCGGGGGGCTGGGGGGAGGGCTCCTTACATATCACTGAATCTTGATAAAATCAAGTCAGATTTCAAGGGTAGAAACAAATACCAGGGAATTTTTTGTTGTTGCAGAGGCTTCACTGCACTGGATTAACTTTTTTTTAAATTAATTTTTATTTATAAAAAGGAAACATTGACTAAACCATAGGATAAGAGGGGTACAACTTCACACAATTCCCACTTTTTAGCTAGAGTGAGGCATCTAAGAAGATGGAGAGGGGTTGGGCGGTGGTGCAGTGGGTTAAGCGCATGTGGCACAAAGCGTAGGGACTGGCTTAAGGATCCCGGTTCGAGCCCCCGGCTCCCCAACTGCAGGGGAGTCGTTTCACAGCGGTGAAGCAGGTCTGCAGGTGTCTGTCTTTCTCTCCCCCTCTCTGTCTTCCCCTCGTCTCTCCATTTCTCTCTGTCCTATCCAACAACGAACAACATCAACAATGGCAATAATAATAACCACAACGAGGCTACAACAACAAGGGCAACAAAAGGGGGAAAAATGGCCTCCAGGAGTGGTGGATTCATGGTGCAGGCACCGAGCCCAGCAATAACCCTGGAGGAAAAAAAAAAAAAAAAGAAGATGGAGAGAGATAGTATAGCGCCAAAGCTTCCCCTAGCATGTTGAAGATCAGACCAGACTAGAGCCTGGGTTGTACACATGGCAAAGCAGAACCTATAAATATTTTTTAAGTAGCATTTTTTAAAATAGCATTTCAAACAATGCTATTTTTTAAATAGCATTTCAAACAAAAATTGAGGAGTTAAAAAAAAGGACTGGTGCTTCAAGGGGAGCAATAAATTCCATCTAAATTGAAGGTGCATAGTGGGAGACACAAAACTAACAGCAAGATTAACTAAAAATAAAATCCAGTTTTGAAATAACCAAAAGGACCACAGATGACTAACAAGACTAAGACTGAGACTCTTCAAAATTTGACTGGACAATTTACATGTTAGGGTTCATTTCTGTGGCTCTATATTCTATCCAAGAGCAGATTACTATATGTTGCTCTCTATAACTGCATCTTTGCCAGTTTCACACTGTTTTAATTTCTATTGCTTTATAGTAAATTTTAAAATCAGGTCAAGAAGTGTAAGACCTGCAACTTTTAAAGATTCATTTGACTATTTAGAGTTCCTTGCATTCATATGAAGTTTATTCTGTACTCTACTTCTGTAAAAACTTGCTGTTCAGATTTTGATAGGAATTGCATTGAACTTTTAGATGTGTTTCTGTAGCATGAAAGCTTTATGGTGGGAGACAGCACAATGGTTATGCAAAAGACTTTCATGCCTGAGACTCTAAGGTCTCAGGTTCAATCCCTAATACCACTAAAAGCCAGAACTGAGCAGTGCTCTGGTTTCTCTCTCTCTCTAATTAAAAATAAATAAAATAAGTTAAAAAATAAATAAGAAAACCTTAACAATGCCAATTCATCTAATTCATGAACATGGGGTTTCTTTTGTGTCTTTAGTTTTGTTCTATAATATGTGGCATTTTTTAATTGATTTAATAATGATCAATAAGACCATAGGATAAGAGGGGTACAAATTCACACAGTTCCTACCACTATAGTTATGCATCCCATCCCCTCCACTGGAAGCTTTCCTTGCAACCCAGGAGATGGCACAGTGGGTGAAACATTGGACTCTGAAGCAGGAAGCTTTCCTATTCTTTATCCTTCTGGGAGTATGGACCCAGGATCATTATGGGGTGCAGAAGGTGGAAGGTCTGGCTTCCTTAATTGCTTCTCCACTGGACATGGGCATTGACAGGCCAATCCATACTCACAATCTGTTTCTATCTTTCCATAGTGGGGCAGGGCTCTGGAGAGATGGGGTTCCAGGACACATTGGTGAGGTTGTCTGCCCAAGGAAGTCAGGTTGGTGTCATGGTAGCACCTGCAACTTAGTGATTGAAAAAGCATTAAGATACAAAGCAGAATAAATTATTTAATAATTAGGAACCTAAAGGCAAAATTACATCAGATGAGATTTGGGGGTCTCCATTTTGGAAAAAAACTAGTAGGTCTACTGTAGGCATAGTCCAAGGGGTCCACGACTTTTCTAATTTTTACCTGAGTCCAGCAGCTAACATACAGGTGGGCCAAAGGTATTTTCTGGGGAGATGTTGTCATAATTGGAAATAGGACTAGAAATCTAAATTAGTGAAGAGTGTAACTCCCAAATATTGATAAAGTATATAAATATTTTTAACTGTAAACCCCATCAATTTGATCTGGGGCCCATATTCAGCACAGGAGCCTGTGTAACTTCTGCATTCCTGTAGGTATGACCTTGAATTCTGTGGTCATAGCTAGGAACATTCCAGGAAATATGTGGTAATTTCTATTTATTGATTTAATAATGATGGATAAGACCTTAGGATATGAGGGGTACAATTCCACATAGTTCACTTCCTATGTGGTAATTTTTAATGCATGTGTGTTCTGTCTCTTTAGGCTAAGTATTCCTAAATATTTTCTTGGTTGTAATTGTCAATGGCATTGTTTTTCTTAATTTCATTGTTAGTATATTTGCTGTGGACTTGTGTCCTGATGGGCATGGAGAGCAGGCTCTTGCTTTGTTTGTGAGATCATAGGATCCTGATGCTGCATGGTTTGTTTTGGTCTCAGACTTTTCTTGAGAAAGAATTTGTACCCAGAGAGCAACTGCTCACAGTGGTCACCCACTAAATGGCCCCACAAAAAAGCAAGTCCTTTGTGTCATCCTTTCCCTGGTGCTATTATGCTCTGCTTATCATTACTGCCTTCCAGTCAAGCTCTTAGCACCTCATACACTTATGCCAGTGAACATTCAAGGTGAACTCGTATTATTACATCAGTGTGCTTGTATTACGCATATATAATAAGTGAACTCAGATGTTCCTAAATCCTGACCCATCTCTTTCAGATCTCTGCCAGAAAAACACTTGAGTTGATGGATAAGCAGACATTCACAAAACTTCAGCTGGAATCACAACTCAACCTTGTAGAGAAGATTCATACCTTTCATCCACAAAGATAGAGGTCCAGAAAGGAAACATTGCACCTGATTCCACCCCGGATTTTAAAGGCCTAGCATTTGCTATCCTTGAAAATGTCCAGGAGCTTGGGGTCAGGTGGTGGTACACCTGGTTAATCACATACATTATAGTGCACAAGGACCTGAGTTCAAGGCCCTGGTCTCCCCTGCTGGGGAAAGATTCATGAGTTGTAAAGTAAGGCTGCAGGTGTCTCTCTCTTTCCCTCTCTTTCTCTCCTCTCCCTTCTCAATTTTCTGTCTCTATCCAATTAAAAAGAAAGAAAGAAAAAAAGAGAAAAGAAAGTGTCTTGTCTTCTTATAGCCTATATCCTCAGAGTTTATTTCTGGGGCAAAGGTTGCAGTTTCAGGGGGGTTAGTGGAGGAGATCCACCCTCTATTGTTAGTGCTTCATCTCTCCAGCTTCTCTAAACTTTGCAGCTTCTAACGGAAGCCCCTAGGGCAGACTGTGTGGGTGGGGCAGCCAAGGGAGCCCCTACCCCAAGAAGCCTTATCTTCAGCCACACTTCTGGAATCAGGCCAGTGACCTCACTCCACCCATGACCTCCATGCTAACTTTTCAGTTCCTGGAATTGTTAGGAAAATCCCATTAGAAATCCGAGGACATTGGGGTGCCCTTGGGGTTGTAGTTCTGCTCTGAGAAAGGGAAAGGTCCAACATGGCTTCCAGGCTCTGATATTTCTAGGGACCTTGTAGAGAGGACTGTAGATTGTTGCTTTCTTTCAATTTTTTTCTATTATCCTTATTTATTTATTAAATAGAGACAGCAATCAAGAGTGAAGGGGAAGATAGGGAAAGAGACAAAGAAACACCTGTAGCAATGCTAAACACTTGAGAAGCTTTCTGCCTGCAGGTGGGCACTGGGAGCTCAAACCTGGGTTCTTGTGCATTGTAACATGTGAACTCAACCAGGTGTGCCACCGCCAAGTCCCTTATAGGTCCTTTCTCCTGCTGACTGGGGTTCTGGAATGTGAAAGCAAGTGCTGATTTTATAGATATAAAAGTTTCTGGAGCTTATGATCTCCATCTCTCCAAAGGGAAAGTCTGAAGTTGAGGAATTATTCACTTCATTAGAAGGATTACCCTCCTCACTGTGGTAGAGCACAGGACTTGCAAGTATGAGGTCCTGAGTTTGATCCCTGGCAAACAAGTTTGTACTAGAGCGATGGTTCCTTTTCTCTCATTAATTTTAATAAATCTTTCTTTAAAAAGTGCCTCCTCCCACTTTTCAAGACGAATCCAAGAAATCAAGCAAATATAAAGGTAGGAGAAAAGAAATATCCTTTCCAGAGCTAGGGGTGGCAGACCTGGTTAATTGTCCACGTTACCATGTGCAAAGTCCTGGGTTCAAACTCCTGGTCCCCACCTGCAGGGGGCAAGCTTCATGAGAGGTGAAAAGAAAGCTCTCTCTTACCTTCCATATGATCCAGTAATTCCTCTCCTGGGGTTATACCCCAAGGACTCCATAACACCCAACCAAAAAGAGGTGTGTACTCCTATGTTCATAGCAGCACAATTCATAATAGCTAAAACCTAGAAGCAAGCCAGGTGCCCAACAACAGATGAGTGGCTGAGAAAGCTGTGGTATATATACACAATGGAATACTATGCAGCTACCAAGAACAATTAACCCACCTTCTCTGACCCATCTTGGACAGAGCTAGAAGGAATTATGTTAAGTGAACTAAGTCAGAAAGATAAAGATGAGTATGGGATGATCTCACTCAGCAACAGAAGTTGAGAAAGAAGATCTGAAAGGGAAACTAAAAGCAGGACTTGATCAAATTGTAAGTAGGGCACCAAAGTAAAAACCCTGTGGTGAGGGGTAGACATGCAGCTTCCTGGGCCAGTGGGGGGTGAGAGTGGGTGGGAGGGATGGGTCACAGTCTTTTGGTGGTGGGAATGGTGTTTATGTACACTCGTAGCAAAATGTAGACATATAAATCACTAGTTAATTAATATGAGAGGGGTAAAATCAATTGTATGTCTCAAAGTTTTTCAAAACACAAACTGAATCTTTTTAATATATAGGCTGTGTATTTGATATGCGGACTCTCTCAAAAGCCTAGACCAAGTAGATTAGAAGCATCCAATAGCACAGCTATATACAAGATACTGGGTACTGTACAGCAAACCCTAATAAAAGGACTTTTCAAAGTTAACCCAATTACCAAATAATGTGATGATAACATTAACTATCGATTGTCTTTTTGAACCCTAAGACAGCAGGAACCTCACATCTCCACTATAGAGCCCCTACTTCCCCCAGTCCTGGAACCCTTGGATAGGGCCCACTTTCCCGTATGCGTCTCCCAATCCAAACCAAATAATATTGCATCCGCCGATCACAACCTAACCAACGCAACGATTGCCACCTCAACGTGCTTCACCTCAGACTGTGTCCAGAGACTTCACGTGTGGAATGACAACCCTTCAGCTTCATTACTCGGGTGAGACCTTTCCTTTCATAGTATACTCTAATTTCATCTCAGGTGGTTCACTTTCTAACAAAGTCCCATAACCTGGATATACACCAGTTTCTGTGAGAGAGAGCATATGTTCACACGTATCCATAAACCACTGCAAAATATATACCTGAAAGCAGAAGTACACTAGAGTTTGCAGTGAGTACCTCCCTAACACTTCCTCTCCACTATTCCAAGCTTTGGGTCCATGATTGCTCAACAATTTGTTTGGCTTCGTATGTTAGTTCTCTTTTCAATCACCAGGTTCCAGATGCCACCAGGATGCTGGCCAGGCTTCCCTGGATTGAAGACCCCACCAATGTGTCCTGGAGCTGAGCTTCCCCAGAGACACACCCTACTAGGGAAAGAGAGAGGCAGACTAGGAGTATGGACCGACCAGTCAACGCCCATGTTCAGCGGGGAAGCAATTACAGAAGCCAGACCTTCTACCTTCTGCAACCCTCAAAGACCCTGGGTCCATGCTCCCAGAGGGAGAGAGAATGGGAAAGCTATCAGGGGAGGGGATGGGTTATGGAGATTGGGTGGTGGGAATTGTGTGGAGTTGTAGCCCTCCTACCTTATGGTTTTGTTAATTAATCCTTTCTTTAAAAAAAAAAGCTCTCTCTTTCCCTCTCTACCCCACCCTATTCTTTCTCAATTACACTGTGTATCTATCCAAAGCAAAAAAAAAAAATGCAGTTCTTAAGGCAAATGGCATGTGGGGAGAATGAACTGGGGCCAGGTCTGAGTTCTGGCCTGGCCAGTGCTGGAGGAACAACTCATCAGTCCTGTCCTTCTACTGGGAACCCAGTCCAGGAGCTCAATAGCCCCCTAAGGACTGAATGGTAGGAGTAAATTTCAGACTACACACTATAGCAGGTGCAGGACACAGGCCCTCATGTGAACTCTGAGTTAGTCCACTATGATCTCTTCTAAGGGCAGACTCAAGTCTCTGCTCAGACAGATGTGATGTCCAAGCTGTTTTTCTTGAGTGTGGGGGAAAAAAAGATAAGAACTATAATGCATGATCCACATAACCAGAAAACAAATAGCAGCTATGCTGACAATATAATGACAAGAAACGGGGATTTACCAGATAAAAGGAAAGAACTGTGCAATATTATCTGCCCCTTGCCTCAGAAAGCAGCTGGTCACTGGATGGTCTTTTGAGAGTCTTAGAAGGCTGACCATTCACTGTACAGGCTGAGGAACTGTTGACTGTGCCACCAACTTGCAGTTAGGGTCTCAGAAAGTTCTCGAGGTTAAAGGTCAATGTAAGCTTGTAGATGTCATGTCACTCTGGTGAATAGCAGGAAGCACAGGCAGCACTGTGTGGATGACTCTTCCATTGTCGTAGAGGTTATAGCAATTCACGGAAAACAGTAATTTAGCCATTTCTTAGTAGAGTTTTAGGAATGTCTGGAAGAGCTAAGTGACCCCCCACTGGCATTCCCACCCCCCACCTATAGTAGTACGTCAAGCAGAAGTTGGCTTTTCCAGATGTCAATATCCATGCTCACATCTGGGTCTAGTTAGGCAAAGAGAGTCATGTGCTGGTCACACAGGCTGCGGATGCACATGGGGTGTGCTTATTGAATCCACACCATGATCTGCAGTACTCTATGTGATCCCATACTGCATTTATTTATTTTATTTTATCTTTTGCTAGAGTACTGCTCAGCTTGGGCTTGTGGTGCTTTTGGGAATTGAACATGGGATGCAGGAGCCTCAGGCATAAAAATTATATTGCATCATCATTATGCTATTTTTTCCTACCCTCAAAGTGCAATTAAAAGAATGATTTATTTATTTTGCCTCTAAGGTTATCACTGGGCTTCCTGCTGCTCAGTGCCTCTACATAACTCCATTGTTCCTGGTGACCTTTTTATTTATTTATTTTTTAAAGAGAGGCTGAGTTACAGAGAGGTAGAGAGAGGAATAGATATGCTGGGAGGAGAGACACTGCAGCACTACTTCACCACTCATGAAGCTTCCCCCTGTGAGTGGGGGCCAAGGGCTTGAATCTGGGTTTTAGTTCACAGTAATGTGAGCTCTGTTAGGTGCACCACCGTGCAATCTCTTATTTATTATCATGAAAGAGGGAGAGGGTGTCAGAACGTTATTCTGGCACATTGAGGCTGGGGATTGAACCCAGGATACTTTATCTATTGCATCCCTCACCCTGGGCTCCCTAGGCTGCATTTTCTGGAACACTAGTATCCTCTCAGATATTAAATGCTACCTAAATAAAACTTCCATGGTCCATTGAGTTTGGAAAACACCACTATAGAGTAAATCATTGTTTTTCTGGGGGAAGAACTATTGCCTTTAATATGCTAGTATGTTTTTTTTTTTCTTGACTCCAGGGTCATTGCTGGGACTCTGTTCTGTTGCTATGAAGCCACAGCTCCTGGTGGCCTCCCCCCCATCTTATTTGACAAAACAAAGAGAATTTGAGGTAGGGGAGTCAGAGGGGGAAAAAGAAAGACACCTGCAGACCTGCTTTACCACTTGTGAAGTATCCCTGCTGCAGGTGGGGAGGAGGGGATGGAACCTGGGTGCTTGTGCATAGTACTATGTGTGTTTAACTTGGGGTCATTGCCCAGCCCCCTGCTAGGGTATGCATAACTGCTACCCTCAAACCTCCTGAAAAAAACACTGGAACGTTTTTTTTAGATTGGAAGAATAAACATTTTTATTACTGATTTAATATTGATTTATAAAATTATAAGATAACCATTTATGATTCCATACCATTCACACCACCAGAGCTGGGTCTTTATTCACTCCATTGGAAACTGAAATAGTTCTACCAAGGTCACAGACATGGGATGACTATTATTTCTATATCTATCTATCTATCTATATCTATCATCTATCTATATTTAAATATATTTCCCCCCCTTTTCTATGGTCCTGCACTCTCTTCCATTCTAGGTCATACTTACACTTATTACTTATTCCTTACTTTTTTCCTCTTCTTTCTTCTGGTCCTGATGGAATTGTAATTCAGATCCCTATGGTCACCTTCCTCCAACATTTCTCCCTCTTCCGGGAGTATGGACCAAAATTCTTTTTTAAAAAAATATTTTGCTTTATTTTAAAGAGACAGAGATATGTAGAGAGGAAGATACACAAAGAAAGACCAACGCACTGCTCAGCTCTGGCTTATGGTGGTGCTGGATATTGAACCTGAGGGCTTGGAGCCTTAGGCATGGAAGTCACTGAAACATTTTTTTTTTTATTCTGATGAAATATCTATTAGCTTATTATGGAAAGTACAAGATTGAAAGACAATAAAAGTTGCCAAATACTGCTGGAAAAAATATAACTATTGTGTACTTAGTATTATTTGTAGATCTGATTAATACTGTTGTATTGAAATGGAGTGAAAGGAAATGTTGGTAAGATTTACATGTTTTGACCAGGTACAGAGAGAGGGGAAGAAGATAAAACAGTTGCAAAACTTCCTCCATTGTGGTATGAACTGGACTACAACCTGGGTGGCGTACGTGGAAAAGTAAGCCTACTATCTCCTTTTTCTTCCCTTCTTCTTCTTCTTCCTCTTCTTCTTCTTCTTCTTCTTCTTCTTCTTCTTCTTCTTCTTCTTCTTCTTCTTCTTCTTCTTCTTCTTCTTCTTCTTCTCCTCCTCCTCCTCCTCCTCCTCCTCCTCCTTCTTCTTCTTCTTCTTCTTCTCCTCCTCCTCCTCCTCCTCCTCCTTCTTCTCCCTCTCCCTCTCCCTCTCCCTCTCCCTCTCCCTCTCCCTCTCCCTCTCCCTCTCCCTCTCCTTCTCCTTCTCCTTCTCCTTCTCCTTCTCCTTCTCCTTCTCCTTCTCCTTCTCCTTCTCCTTCTCCTTCTTCTTCTTCTTCTTCTTCTTCTTCTTCTTCTTCTTCTTCTTCTTCTTCTTTTTACTTTTATAACAACTTTGCAACTTGTTCTGGAAACTCATGTCCATCCTCTCTACTCCCCAAGTCTATGAAGTGAGAAATCTTTTTTTAATTATTTATAAAAAGGAAACACTGACAAAAATCATAGGATAAGAGGGGTTCAATTCCACACAATTCCCACCACCAGAACTCTGTATCCCATCCCCTCCCTGAGAGCTTTCCTATTCTTTATCCCTCTGGGAGTATGGTCCCAGGGTCATTATGGGGTGCAAAAGGTGGAAGGTCTGGCTTCTGTAATTGTTCCTGGCTGAACATGGGCATTGACAGGTCGATCCACACTCCTAGCCTGTCTCTCTCTTTCCCTAGTGGCGCAGGGCTCTGGGGAAGCGGGGCTCCAGGGACACATTGGTGGGATCGTCTGCCCAGGGAAATCTGGTTGGCATCATGTTAGCATCTGGAACCTGGTGGCTGAAACTCATGTCCATCCTCTTCTCTCTCTCTGTCTCTCTCTGCCTCTAAGGTTATTGCTGGGGCTCAGTGCCTGCACTATGAATCCACTGTTCCTGGAGGCCATTTTTCCCATTTTGTTGCCCTTGTTGTGGTTATTGTTTCCATTGCTGTTGTTGTTGGATAGGACAGAGAGGGAGAGAGAAAGATAGACACCTGCTTCACTGCCTGTGAAGTGACTCCCTCTCACACACAGGTGAGGAGCTGGGGGCTCAAAATGGGAACCTTGAGCCAGTCCTTGTGCTTCCTGCTACGTGCGCTTTACCTGCTGTGCCCAGCCCCAGAAATCTTGTCTTTATGACCTGAAGACACAGGTGACAGTTTCCTTCTCTGGAGGTAAAATCACTCAAGGCTTTGCTGAGTGGTCATAGAGTTGATGGTGTGGCAAGACCTCACTGGTTCTAGTGTCAGGAGGGGAAGGGATTGAGAGAGATCAGAGGAAAGAATTCCACCCCAAGGGCGAGAGCTGCTGGGCAGGTTCAGTGTGGTGCTTTATCTTGATCTGAGATATAATGTGAAAGGTCTGTTCTGCCTAGTAGTGCTGGGGAGACAGAAGACATGATCCAGGGAGCTGCAATGACCAGTTCAGTTTCTGGGGCAGGGGTGGCTTTTTGGGTTGAAGTAGTGCTTATGTCTAAAAGTGAAAGCTGGTGTCTGCTGCTGGGGCAGATGAGGGAAAGAAATGGACCCAGTGCACTGGACAGGAGGGGACACATGTTCAGGGGTGGGAAGGTAAAGGCTGAGATTGATAAGATGAAAGAGGTTTGGGAGTGGCAACGACACTGTGGGATAGGCATAGCTAGTGGTCAAACTGGGAGCCTGCTTTGTCTTCCCTGTGCTGTCCGGAGACATGAGGAATGAACATCAGTAGATGGCCCAAGGGGCCTGGTTCTGTGGAAAGTGGGCAGGGACATGTGGAAAGTACAACCTCCACCCCATAGGACATTCTCAGGTTAGGCTGCAGATCTTTCTCTTGACAAGCCTAGAATCTTTGGAACTCCATATTTTGACAGATGGCCCATCTTGGTTTGTATACTCAGTCCAGAGATGGCTTTATTGTTCCAGGCACAGGAAGGAAGACGTGTTATTTTAGCATGGAGCCTGCCTGCTAGCGTCTACCCACTCAGTCCTCCCTCCTGCCTCTCCTAGCACCTTGCCTTTTAAAGGCTGGGTGTGACTGGCTGGTTCTCTTCCTGTTTTGGATCCCGCCCTTCTCCTAAAGTGGCCAGATTGACCCACAGGGCCGGTGGGAAGTGGGGTGGTGCCTGGGAAGTTGGGACTAGGTCTGTCTAGTCCCTGAGGGCCTGCAGACCCTAAAACATGGCCTTGTGCCAGAGCATTGCTGGACTAGGTTTAAGAAAAGGGTGTGAGTCTCCTCTTGTGCCTTATTGAGGGCGCTGGATGTGCCAGTACCCCTTTTCTTGGCTAAAGTTCTCGCCCTCTCCACCCTGGGACCTTATATTTGCTTTACAAGGGAAAGCTTAAGTCACAGCTGTGATACCCCATTTACAGATGAGAAACTGAGGCCATAATTGTTGTGACATTTATGGGGCCTGGCTGACTGACCTCTGCCTATGATGTCTCATGTCACCTGCACCTGTGTTCCCCAGGCCCAAGTCCTGAGCTGAATTAAAGCTTTACGTTTCTTGTTCCCTTGTCTGTCTTAGCTCTTCCTCAATGCTTTCTTCTGTGTCCTAGGCTCCAATCTTGGTACCTCTTGTAGAGATCACCAGGTAGCTGATTTTGGCCATGCAGCCCTGTTCACCAGAACAACCTGACTATGACCCCCAAAAACCCAGGGGTCCCAGTGTTTTGCTCCATTTTCAGGGTCAGGAAGTATATCAGAACCTAAAGATAATAGCTTAACTGTAAAATGAAGCTTCATGGCATTGGGACAGCAGGTCTGTTACTCTAAGAAACATTTACCAGTGTTTCTTAGGGATGAGCAGTCTAGGAGTTAAATGGCTTTTCCATACTTCAAAATGCAACTGGATTTAGAAACAGGGGTATAAAGCAGAAATTAAGTTAAAATGAAGTCATCAGAAGCTGGTAAATAGTTCACCTGGATGGTGCACTTTGGGATACTTGAGATCCAGGCTCAAGTCTGATTGCCACTCTACATTGGAGGAAGCTTTCGTGCTGTGGTCTCTTTCTCTCTCTCTTTCCCTATCTGTCTTGCTATCTGAAAAAGTCATCCTAGAATAACGAAGCTCCAGTGAATACAATAAAATAATTAAAAAAATCAAACAAAAATATGAAGTCACCAGTGTGACTTCAACATGACAAGTGTTACAATAAAAGGAGAAAATTTAGAACCACAGAAAGACATATGAGAAACACAGAGAAAATGAAACCATCTTTAAGGTGAAGGGAGACCCTGAAGCATCTTCCCCTCAGCCTCTGGAAGAACCAGTTCTTCCACAGCTAACTAATGCAGGAATGTGGGGGCTTGCTTATTTGTGTGTGTGTGCGCATGCATGCACGTACACATGAAATTTACCTTATTTTGGTCTTTTAATTTTATTTTTACATCCAGAGAGAGAGAGAGAAAGACAGAGAGAGATACCACAAATACTGGAACTTCCTCTGATGCTATTAGTACCTTCATGTGGTGCCAGAGTTTGAGCCTAGACAAGCACGTGGCAAATTTTGTCTCCAGCCCTATGAAGGAGTTTATTGCAGGGTGGGCAGCAACTGTCAATAATAAAGAGGAGGTATCAGGGGTGGGCATTCAGAATTTGAGGGGAGCCTGACTCTTCGAAGGTGAGCATGGACCTTAGACTACACTTACAGCAAGACCAGGTGCTAATATTCTCATTAGAGGGTCCCTGCTACCAAAATGAGCAGGGGATGGGGACCCCATAATCCAATTATTGGCTGGGTTCAGTTTCCTGGGAAGCTTGACCTTGGTTGAGACCTGGTTGCGGGTCCAGAGGCAATCAATCTATCAATCTGTGGAGAGCTGAGTGGTTGTTTCTGTGTAGCCATAATGTCCCTCAGTTGGTCTAGTACAGAAAGTCAATCTAGGGAATTGGGTGATAGTGCAGCAGGTTAATTGCACATGGTGTGACGCGCAAGGACTGCCCTAAGGATCCCAGTTGGAGCCCCTGGCTCCCCACCTGCAGGGGAGTTGCTTCACAGGCGGTGAAGCAGGTCTGCAGTTGTTTTTCTCTCCCCCTCTCTGTCTTTCCCTCCTTTCTCCATTTCTCTCTGTCCCTAACAATGATGACATCAATAATAACAATAATAATTACAACAACAATAAAAAACAACAAGGACAACAAAAGGGAAAATAAATAAATATTAAAAAAAATAAATCTAGCTGTGTTCATATAACCAGGGGCATCATGGACTTCTGAGCCCTGCATTGCTTGTGTCCCTGACTACTCACTCACCTCTGCTAACTCCAGTGTGGAGGGATGTAGTTACAGCTTCTCAGTGTGATTTCCAAGGACACCCAGTGTCACTTTCAACTCTTCTTGATGTACCTTAATGTTCCCTTGCTGGAACTCCAAAAACTTGATTAGACATGATCAGTTATGTAGGCACACTGGCACCCATTGAAAATCTGGATATCCAGATAATTCTGGGGTCTCTGTATCCTAGAAGTTGGGAAGATGAACCCTGAGTCTTAGAGTCTTAGAGCAACTTAGGTTACTCTCTGATTCACTCAGAAAAAAAACACAAAGGGCGTGGTTCTTCAGGAAGGTGAACTTGGCAGCTGTACCAAGAGTGAATTGGAAGATGGCAATGAGAAACGGGGAGGTAACTTGTCTATCTTTCCTATCTGATATTTCTGTGCTATTTTACCTGTCTTGTGATGTGTGGGTCTTGGATTTATGCATGTACTAAACTTTCCCTTCCTTTCCCCCCTTTTTGAGAGAAGTTGAATTCAAATCCACAATAGAATTAGGAGAAAGACCTTGGCAGAAACCCAAAGTGCTGTCTGATTGAGAATTTGGGATGGGGAGATAGCATGATGGTTATACAAAGTATCTTTCATGTCCAAGGCATCAAATATTCCTGGTTTGATCCTCAGCACCATTAGAAGCCAGAATTTAGCAGTGATCTGGTTAAAAAAAATTTCTGACTTATTATCTCTTTGGCTGTGGTTAACTATTTTTAGATTTCCAGAGACTGTTTTATCATGCACAAAACAGGGAGAAGAGACTCATGATTGGAATGGTCTTGTGCAGCTCCAGCTCTTCCTTGAGAGAAGACTTTTCCTAGGCTTGGAGCCAATGACCTATCTGTGTGAAGGGTGATCTCATGATGTTTTTCTGGTTGTATGAAGATCAAGAAGCTTAGCCTATACCTTGCTGTTAAGGCCTGCAGACATGAGACAGAAAATCTACATAATGGAGTGGTTTGAGGCTATTGGATGAAAACCTAGGAGTGGGAATCAAAGGGCTGAACCCCAGCACTGCCCCCTCCATTGCCAATTCACCCAAGGATTAGGAAGATCCTTGGTTCCTTTTGTAAAGTAGAGAAACAAATAGTGACTTTTCTTATACTCACAATATTGGTTTGGTCATTTGATAGCAGAAAGCACTTTGTCCACAGTGGGTGAGAGGCTTGAATGATAGGTAGCAGCAGTGCTGCAGTGAGGTGTCTTTCCAGCCAAGCATGTGCAGGCACTCAAAGCATCCTCAGTCTCTGGGTCACCTCAGATTTCTCTCCTGCCTTCACCCTCATGTAGAACAAGTTAAGTACAGGTGTGACTCAAAGAATGAGTCTCTGGGTGATCACACTCTGGAGGTCAAATCTCCAAGAGCCATGTAACTTTCACTAACTTTTCAGTATATTCATATTTGAAGTGGGCACATGGATAACAGTTTTGTAGAGTTCTGGAGGATCAGGAAGGCGTTTGTAGATAATATACTGGTGAGATTCTTGTTTACAGTGATCACTCAATAGTGAAGACATTGAAATTTTATACCTGTTCTCAAAAACAGGAGAGGAGGGGGTATAGAACCAGTCCACTGTAGGGGAAAGCCTTCATTAGTTCATGCTACTAAAATAAAATGTCAGAGACCAAGTGGATTACAGACAACTGCCCACAGTTCTAGAGGCTGGATGTCCTGGATCAGAGAGGGACTTCTTAGAGATTTCAGATAGCCAATTTCTTACAATGTCCTCACAAGGAGGGTGGAGCCTCTATGAACTCTGTATTATTAACACACTAATCTCTTCCCTCTGGGCTTCAACTTCATGACCTAGTCACCCCCAAAGTCCCCACCACCTAATATCATCTCTTGAACATTAGGTTTCCAACCTCTGAATTTTGAGAAGACAAAATGCTAGCACCCACAACTTATCTTGACAATGTAGAGTATGACATGGGATTTTCTGTGATTGGCTTCTGAAATATTTCAATTTTTAAAAATTTTTTCTCAAGAGATAAGGAGAGAGAGAGAAAGAAAGAGAGAGAGAGAGAGAGAGAGAGAATAGGATAGGCCTTTGTAACTCAAAATTTTGAGGTTATCCAATGGAAATTCAAAGTGGCCCAAACTGTTCCAACATAGTATAAAAAAATCTTTCCACTTTTCTCCAGAAAAATACCTGGAGGCATCCTTTGCTTGTGGATTCCACAATATTCCTCAGGATAATCATTAAAATAATGTTTGTCCTCCCAAAAGAGGCTTTAATAGCCACTGTGTTTCAACTCAGGGATTCAGATAACATTGAAACACCTATTAATTTCCACAACTGTGAACTCTTTAAGTACCTTACTTAGACACAAGTCAGTCCAGGCAAGAGTGATCAGTAGACTGAAAAGTACTGAGAGAAGGACCTCATAACACACTATAATAATGGTTAAACCAAGGAGAACCATTGGAGAAATGAACCAGGACAAAACTTCAGCTAAAAGCCCCCCAAAGGTAGAAACAGAAAAATGACTTCAATATCCAAACACTAGCTGAGGAATTAGTCACAGGAGTCAGGAAAGAGTTTGAAAGAATTGTCATCATAAATGCAGAAACAATAAATGAGAACTCTGAAAGAAAGCACTATCTCAAGGTAACTAGAAAGCTGAAAGCTGAAATAGCTGAGCTGAGAGCACAACTAGCTGAACAAGCTAATATGGTTATCAGAACCAGGTAACAAAATAGCTGAACAACAGAGGGGAGAGAGAATAGAATAAATGAGGCAGAAAACAGAATTTGCAAGACTAAGCACAAACTAGAGAAAATGGGATGACTTCAAAAAAATAATATATGCATTATAAGCCTACCAGAAATAGAGGGAGGGGAATAAAGCATTCTACAGGACATAATAGCTGAGAACTTCGCTAGTCTAGAGAACATAAAAGACATAAAACTTTAAGAAGCCCAGAGGGTCCCAAAAAGAATTAACCCAGACTTAAAGACACCAGACACATCATATTTAGAATGAAAAGGAATAAGGATAAAGAAAGGATCCTGAAGGCAGCAAGATAAATTCATAAGATTAGGAACAGATTTCTCCACACAAACACTACTAGCCAGAAGAGAATGTCTATCAAGTGCTCAATGAGAAAGGCTTTCAATCAAGACTACTGTATCCTGCTAGACTGTCATTCAGACTAGATGGAGACATAAAAAACAAAAAACAAACAAACAAAAAAAACCCTTCCCCAACAAACAGCAGTTGAAAGAATCAACTATCACCAAGCCTGCCCTGAAAGAAGTTCTGAAAGGTCTTCTATAAACAGTAAGATCACCACAAACATGGCATATATCAGAACATTCTAAATATATATAATAATGGCATTAAAATGTCTTCAATCTATAATATCAATCAATGTCTGTGGCCTGAATCCACCTATCAAAAGACACGGAGTAGGAAGATGAATCAGAAAACACAACTCAACCATATGTTGTCTGCAGGAATCCCTCTAACTCAACAAGATAAACACAGATTCAAAGCGAAAGGATGGAAAACTATCATACAAGCCAATGGACCACAAAAAGAAGGGGGCAGGAATAACTATGTTTATATCTGACACAATAGACCTTAAAATAAATAAAATTTGAAAAGATAGGGATGGAAATTACTCAAAGGATGAATAAATCAAGAGGACTTAATGATTATCAACATCTTTGCACCCAAGGAGAGGGGCCATCTAAATACATCAAACATCTACTGAAAGAGCTATAGCAATGTATTAATAGAAACACATTATTAGTAGGAGACTTAAACACCCCACCCTCTCATCTTGACAGATCATTCAGGCAGAAAAATCAATAAAGAAATTAAAGAGCTAAGTGAAGAGATAGATAAGCAGAACTATTGGGCATTTTCAGGGTAAAATATTGATTTCACTATTTTCAGCCCATCTTGGATGGAGCTTGAAGAAATCATGTTAAATGAAATAAGTCAGAAACGGAAGGATGAATATGGGATGATCTTATTCACAGGAAGAAGTTGAAAAACAAGATCAGAAGAGAAAACACTAAGCAGAACTTCGACTGGAGTTGGTGTATTGCACCAAAGTAAAAGACTCTGGGGTGGGTGGGTGGGGGGGAGTTCATGTCCTAGAACAGGCTGGCAGAGGACCTAGTGGGGGTTTTATTGTTGTGTGGAAAAATGAGAAATGTTATGTATATAAAAATATTGTATTTACTGTCAACTGTAAAACATTAATCCCCTGATAAAGAAATAAAAAAAATAATAAATGTTTGTTCCCTTCAAACAGCCACACCTGATGGAGTTATGGTGCCTCATCTACAAAGCGAGGATTCTGTGATATAACTTTAGGAGAAAAAAGTTTGAAGTGAAATGACTGTGACCTGTGTCTACTCAATTCAGTTCTCATGCCTGGGGCCAGTACCCTGAAGAGTGATGTGTCCAACTATCACTTCAAGTGAAGCACAGTCACATAAGTGTGAGCTGAGCCCACCTGCTCCATGCTTGCAGGATGTTTGTTCAGCACTGAAGCTCAGACATGATCTTCACTGCTGGAAAGAATGGCTATAAAAGTCACATGATAACAGTTGAAACACTGCTGATTTAAAAGGTGGGCTTTGCTGCTTCTAGAGTTAGCAGATCATCTGGGACAACTTTATTTTCCAGATAGGAAGCTGACCCCAACGGGGTGAAGTTTCCTGTTGTCTCCCCCAATTTCCTTCACAATAGCACCCCTTAGCTCAATGACTGGTACGTGGCCTGGTGGGAGAGAGAGCCAGACAGAACGCTAGAACTGAGTCTCAGGGCCAGGTCAGGAGATTTGTACCTAGTAAGTGATAAAGAAGGACATCTGATTTGGAACTGTCTCTCCTTCTGGAAAACTGTGGATTGTCTGATGCCAGGCGTACAGATGCCCAGGAAGACTTGGACCCTTGTACACAATGACAGTTCATGCACCCCAGGTCCCTAATTGTGTATCCTGGGACCACTTTCAAATAACCTAGAGGTCCTTTCTTCTATGCTGGGTGACTGAACTTAAAGATGTCTATTAGAGGATGGATTGGAACCTTCAGAAGCAGAGCCAGCGCTATATACTGGGGCTGCTCATCACCTCCCTGCCCCAATGTTTAGGTCAAGTCACTCACTCAGTCACACAGTGTTCAGGAGACAAAACCAGGGTTTTAATCACTGGTCTGCTTGTCATTCCATGAAAATATTTTCATTTCATTTCTATGTACACACTCATGAATAAAGAAGGCTGCTTTAGGCCCCGACACCAAAAAAAAAAAAAAAAAAGAAAAAGGGTGTGACTGTGACCAAGATGTGGAGTTGGTTTTGGAAAGCAAGGCATGCACTGAGTCACCAGTCAGCCTCTCCTGTGCACACCCAGATGATCTAGTGGCACAACAGGATTTTAGAAACAATGACATCTGCTAGTGTGAGAAATTCCACCCCCCCAACTTTTTTCTATCCCTAAGACTAGCCTCTTAGTTTGTTGGTTAGGCAAAAGTATTACAGTGACTGGAGCTTGAATTATATGCCAAACTATAAATTTATTGTGTGACTCTGAGTGACTTGCATGACCTCTCTGAGCCTTCATTTCTTTGTAAACTACACACCATTACTTTCAAGTATAATCAAAGGTGAAAGAAATTGGAGCTGACTCATAGGAGATAGCGCCTTCTGGATTAAGAGCTGCAGTGTTTATATGGGTACCCAGAAAGGCCATGATCTCAATCATAAATAATCTCATAAACAACATATCATCTCAGGAAACTCAAAATCAAGAACCTTGTGCAATTTGACTTTTGATGTTTATTCTGGGAACAGTCTTGCTGACATTTTTACACAATAGTAAAGACATATTATTATTTTTTTCCCCAAAGACCAATGTTCTAGTCACATTAATTTGATGTAGGTAACCTGTTGGAAAATAATTTATCTTTTTGGGTGACCTTTCATTTACATTTGAAACATTAGCAAAGAGAAGTTGGCAGTTTTAATTTTATTTATTTATTTATTTTTTGCATTAGTAATGCCCTGAAATTGATACATCAGACATTCTGGGAAAAGTTGGAGGTCAAAAATTCAAAAGTAGTAAGTCTAAAAGTCTTAGATTTAGAGATAGCTACTTAGGTACAATTTTATATAGTCTTTTTTGTTTTAAAACACATTAAGTGAGAGTAGGAGTTTAAACTGATGGCCTGAAGGCTATAACTTGACTCAGAACTACTGGGTTCCTAGAGTCTTTCTACTGTAGGAACCAGTCATGGCTACTTTCTTTCTGGCAAATGCAAAAACAAAACAAACAAAAAGACCAAGAAGCAGCTCTCCAGGTTAAATGATATATATCTCCTCCTGAAAAGAGGGTCACATGGAGCCACCGTAACATGACATGCAGACAAATGAAGGGTCCTAGCAATTCAATCAGTTGACTGTCTGGATGCAGTGGCACCAAATGTTGAGTGGTTCTTGAGTCCTCATACAAAGCTGGAGCTCAGTAAATGCCAGTCCCTCCCCTGCTGTCCAGTGGGCTGGGGCCACCAGGAACTGCTTTGTTTTGCATTACCTTGAGATTTTCCTCAGAACTTGAAGATATGATTTCCTCATTAAGGTGACACCTGCTTTATGTACTCTGATTGTGTTAGGCTCCAAGTGAAAGGTAACTTGAGGCAGATGGAGGCAGTTGCATGCTGAGAGCTGTTCAACAACTATGACGGATTTTGCAAAATGAGTACTTTTTGCAAGTAGTGGCATGGCATGTATCATTTTTCCTAAAGTCACTGGAAAGGCTTAGCTGCTACTGAAAAGTGGTGTGGCTCAAATCTTTGAGTGCTGACTCTGAGTTTATGATGAGCATACCAGGTTCTGTTCTCTCAGGATTTCCAAAGCTATCGATGTGTCTGAAGATTTGAGATAGCTGCAGCATTGCTATGCTCAACTGGGAAGAGAAATTTAACAAAGTGTTTTTTTTTTTTTTTTTCTGTTTCTATCAGTTAGAATTACTCACATTTTTGTTTGAAGATTTTTAAGATTAAAGTGGTGAATCTATCAGTCAACACTTAGAATGCCTATCATGTGCTGGGGATGTGGGGGAATGAGATAGAGATGGACAGGGAATGGGATGAGTGAGCTAGCTGTTTATTCATTCAGCACATGTAGTTTGAAGTGTGTATGCCAGTTATTACCCTTTATACTCAAGCCAGACCAGAGATCTTCCAGGCATGCTCCTGTTCTTGGAAGTTAATATAGTGAGAAGTACAGTAGAGAGAGACAGGGTAGAGGGGGTATGGTGAGTGGAAATTGAGGGGGAGGGTTGTGAGGTTCCTACCCTTAGGAGCCCATATCTAGAGTGAAGGCTCTTTTAGACACAATAGATGATGGGGGAATAAATGCCTATAGGAGCTGATGTTATCAGGATGTTTTGACAAAGAACAGTATCACAGTCACAGGGATAAGTGAGTGCAAAGGCCCTATGGTGGTATTGTGTGAATTTTAAGATTCTTCCCTGTGTCACACTGTGCCATCAGGAGTAGTTTCGTAATGGTGCATGAATTGATTGATGTTCATGATCTGTATTTGTGCAGAAGAGGATGAAGGAGCAATCAATCTGTTGGTAGTGTTTTTGTTTTCTGTTCCACTTGTGGTCATGTCAGGAGCAAAGTGATTTATGGAACACACACACACACACACACACATATATATATTAGAATGAGCATGAGCAGATGCAGGGAGTGTGAGAAGGTTTCTGTTAGAAGTACATAGGTGGTGTGCATTCCAGAATGTTGTGTGTGTGTGTGTGGTAGAAAGGGATGTTGAGGATTTGTGTTGGAAGAAGACTATGGAGTTAGTTTTGTCTCAAGGTGTGGAGTGTTGTTGGTATGCTTCTAAATTCTGATTCTTCTAAGACCCCTTCTGTTGCATTGCTTGACTCTGGCCTATTTATATAATCATTGTATTTATTGATTTAATCCCCACTGGTTCGCTTTTTCCTTCTCCACACCCCCTATCCTACATACTTCCTCTTCCTGACACTTCTGCCTCAAGAGATATATATGTATATGTATATGTATATGTATATGTATATGTATATGTATATGTATATGTATATGTATATGTATATGTATATGTATATGTATATGTATATGTATATGTATATGTATATGTATATGTATAGGACAGGATTGTGATTAGAGATAGCTAGATCGAACTGCATCCCTGCTCGTCAATAAAGATTGAATTGCATCCTAGCTCAGCCATGAGTCCCTGGTCGTCTGTCTCCTGCCCATGAAGCTAGCCCAGCCTGGCAAATGGCGCCCAAACAGGGACCAGCATATGATGCCCAACGTGGGGCCTAACCTGCCCATCTCCCAGATAAGTAATGCCATTTGGCTATCTATCCACTATGGGCTGCCTTTCTACTTATGAAAAGGTTTCCCAAAGCCTCTACTCTTCCTTCATGAGACAGTTTCTCTGTTTCTGGAACATTTTGCTCTGGGCCACACTTTGGTTCCCTGACCGGGAACTTTGGTTTTTTATGACTGTGATTGTAGAGCTTGGGAGATGCACGGAGATTTTGGAGGAGGCGCCATTTTCCTGAGTGCTTTTTAATCACAAAGACTGGTGTATTCCATGGGCTCTGGGAATGACGAATGTGTCCCAAGGACGGCTGCTCTTGGATGAGCTCTTTTAAAATTTCTAGTTTCTCCCTAGGCAAAGGCCACTGTTCCACCAAGACAGGCTCATTAGAAAGCCAATCTAAGTGGGGAGTTCTGTTATGAACAGTGGCAGTTAGTGCTGGTCAGGTCTAGTAGTCTCACAGGAGTGAGTGTGGTGCCCTGCAGAGGTGTTTGAGGATATTACTATATCCAAAGATTCCAGCAAGTCTCTCCCCAATAAATTGGTGCTTATATCAGCTATTAAAGGCCGAAAGCATCTGGATCTTCCTGCACAAGGGAATCTCGTGTGAGGAATGCTTGAGTCAACCCTCCAACACTATGTAAGTGTGGTCCTGGGAGGAGTCCCCAACTCTGGGGAACCTCTGCTTGTCTTAAGATGGTCTTATCTGCCCCTGTGTCAATCAAGCACTTACAGGGAATATTACCAATCTTTACTGTCATAGTTGGGTGACCCCTTTCTAAAACAGGGGTGGTCCACAAAATTTCAGGCTCCAAATCCAAGCTGTTCTCTTGCTCCAGCTGGTTATTCCTACATTAGTTAAAAAGAAAGGGGGGAATGTTGGGCAGTATGCCAGCTTCCCCCTGCTTATCCCTGCCGTCTATTTACATAACCAGTTACCTAGGAACCGCCCTGTCTGCAGGGTACTGATTTAATCCCACTGGTTCACGATGTCTTTTTGCTCTGCCCCTTCGTAGTCACCCTGATTTCCACCAGTCTCTTTTCGCTCCACCCTCTCTACCCCACATCCTGTTTCCACCCTACTTGGTGAGTATATATATAGCTGCTCTTCTGTTTTAACACACTTGGGATTGCCTTCTGGCTCTGAGAGTTCCAGAGTCTATCTCCTGTGACGCTAGAGTTCCTGATCCCTCTCCCATGCAGCAGCCTAGGTTGGCTCCAGTTGAGTTCTCTCCAACCCAGAGAGCACTTGCTCAGGAAGAAGTACCCTCAGGCTCTCCCGGCAGAGTATGTGCATTTGGAGGTACAGGGAGAGCCTAGGGCAAGGTTTTCATGTTTTCTAGGCTGAAGGGAATAGGTGGATTTATATCTGTATTGTCCTATCTTTTGGCCACATAAAGTGAAAGTTAGGTATGTAGGGATGGTTGGGTCTTTGTCAAGATAAGTAGTAGAAAGGGAAAAAAGGGAAAGAATAAAATGGATAAGTGAAAACATCTGAGAGGTGTGATCAGAACCAGGAAGTGGGTCATTGCAGGTTTTCTTTATTATCAATAGCAGCTAAGTTTACTAGAAACCTTCCCCTGGCATAGCTGAAGGCTCTGGGTGAGTGGTTGTGCTGCTGTATCTGAAGCCAGAGACTTGCGATAGAATCTGTTAAGTGCAGTATCTGAAGTCAAAGACCTGTGATGGAATCCCATAAGTAGAGGGGGGGAGGAGGGGGGGAGGGAGGGAGGGGGAGGGGGAGGGGGGTGAGAGGGGAAGAGGGGGGGAGGGTGAGAGGGGAAGAGGGGGGTGAGAGGGGAAGAGGGGGGTGAGAGGGGAAGAGGGGGGTGAGAGGGGAGGAGGGGGGAGAGGGGAGGGGGAAAAGAGAGGAGGGGGGAGAGGGGAATTATGCTATTTGCATAATGGTTAGGCAAACAGACTCTCTTGCCTGAGGCTCCAAAGTCCCAGGTTCATTCCCTCACACCATCATAAGCCAGAGCTAAGCAGTGCTCTGTTGTTTGTCTCAGTGACTCTCTCTGCATCTCTCTCAATAATAAAATGAATAAAATATTTAAAAAATTAATTCCTGGGCTGGGGTGATAGCATATTGGTTATCTGCTTTTTAAAAAGTTATTTATTTATTTATTATTGGATAGAGACAGAGAGAAAGATACCAATGGAATTCTTCACTGTGCCACTTGGTAAGGCAGATGTTTTTCCTCAAAAGAATTTGGACATTTAAATGCAACAGTTCTTGGTGATTCTGATACTGCCAGTAGGGGCTTCACTTTGAGAAGCATAGACCTCCAGTCAGATCAGGTCCGCCCTCCGCAGCACATACATGCACTTGAAGAGAATCTCCACACAGATTGACCTTCAAGTTGACCTCTCACAGCTGGCCACCTCCCTGGCTTTGACTCCTCAAGACATTCCTTCTTCTTTGTTCTCTTCAGACGTAAAGGACTTTGGGGACCACACTTCTGTGAATTTGTGCACAGTGTTTCTTCTGCCTGTAAAGCCTCCACCCCTCAGCTGGAATGCCCAATTTCAACTTTTCAGTCTCACCCACTTCTAATTTCTGTGTCTCCTCGCCTCTTAGAGTTCATGATCTTTGCTGCCCTGAACCTTCTGGAGCATAGCCATTGCCACACCTGCCACACTTCTCTGTACATCTGTTTTCCCTCCCACCTGGGCTCTCACTGGTTCCCACTTACCTAAATGAGCACTTGGTACCTGAGAAAACTCATCTATGTATTTCTCTAGAAGCGTTAGGGAAGCAATAAAAACTGTGTTTCCAGAGTAGTCCAGCTGTCTGTTACCACTCATGGTATGTTTTCCATAATACACAGCAGATCTATTTTCTTAGAGTATTTCAGAATATTGTGGATCAAAGTTGATTCAAGTAATTTCCCTGGCACTTACATTCTCTCTCTTCCTGACTTCCCTTTGGTCCACAGCGTGAGGGCTTGTTTATTATTGTAAGGCCCATATGTCTCAGGGTTGTGGTTTTAGTGGAGAAGAGATTTGAATTGCCTTCCAGCAACGGGACCAACCCACCATGGAGCACACTGTGATGACTAATACATAATGTGGGCCCATTGCCAACCCTGGGAAAATTCTTCTAAGCTATGGAAAATGAAGACCAGAAATTTCAGTTGTCTGAGGAACAACACTGAACTTCCCCCATGGCTCTCTTGGGCCAAAGGAATGAGTCCAGGATTTATCTAGCAGGAGGCCACAGACTCTTAGCTTCTCTACCCAGTACAAACCTAAGTGTCATCAAAGAAAAAAGTCTGTATGGGGAGAAGACTTAATGCCTCCTAAATGCCTGTGACCAAGTGTATGGGTTGCTGGGGTAATGCTCCTCCTCTCTCCCTCTTCTGTGGGTGGAACTTTCTAATTCCATAGGCAGTCATGGGGTGGGGGTGGGGGGCTGGGCTTTGGGAATTCTCAAGATGTTTTAGGGAGTGCAAAAATGAGGAGTTAAATGTCTGCTGTTGCAGGCAGCATCAATTTCTCCAGTTCCAGATGTTTGCTCAAACACCTAAACAATGCTTCTCTGTGGTCACTGAGGCTTGACAGGGAGATCACACCAGAGGGAACTGGGAAAATGGGGCTTTCAGTCTTAGAGAAATGGAGCTTTTAACTCCTGAGTCAGGTTCACATGCTAAATATATGCTAGATACAAAACAAAACAAAACATCAATGTCCTTTATTAAAAAATAAAATCCTGGGGGCTGGGTGGTAGCTCAGCGGGTTAAGCACACATGGCGAGAGGCACAAGGACTGGCTCAAGGATCCTGGTTGGAGCCCGGGGTTCCCTACCTGCAGGGGTGATCGCTTCGCAAGAGGTGAAGCAGGTATGAAGGTGTCTATCTTTCTCTACCCTTTCTGCCTTCCCCATCTCTCTTGATTTCTTTTTGTACTATCCAGCAACAATGACGGTAATAACAACAATAATAATGACAACAACAGCGATAAACAACAAAGGCAACAAAAGGGAAAAAATGACCTCCAGGAGCAGTGGATTCATAGTGCAGGCACTGAGCCCCAGCAATAACCCTGGAGGCAAAAAAAAAAAAGTTCCAGATTAGGTTGAATCCTTAGAGTTCATGGGCTAAAGCAGTTTTGTATCAAAACTGCCCCAAATTAGCAGTGCTATCTCCACTTAAATATTCTCATTTTACTTCCAACTTCATGATGTAGTAATAGACTTTTTTAAAATTTTAATTTATTTATAAAAAGGAAACATTGACAAAACCATAGGATAAGAGGGGTACAACTCCACACAAACCACCACCAGAACTCCATATCCCATCCCCTCCCCCAATAGCTTTCCTATTCTTTAACCCTCTGGGAGTATGGACCCAAGGTCATTGTGGAATGCAGAAGTAATAGACTTCTTATAGAAAGTGAGAGAGAAACAGGAGTATTAGGAACACAAATGTTATCCATTTGTTGCCACCCAGAGAGGGTCACTGCTGGTAGGGCCCTGGATTTCTGTGCAGTTTTAAACCTTCAATACTACAAGATAAATATTTCCTTTACACTGACAAGGTTTTTCTGAACATAATTTGATTATGCACAGTAGATTACTATGTGGTTATGTGCTAGTTTATTTAGTTAAATTGTTATTGTTGGATAAGTATAATACCCTACTTTTTTTCTTCTTTCAGTAATGTTTCCATGATATTCATGCAGAATACTGGCCTGTAATTCAGATTATTCCATTTGAAGAGATCCCTCCAGGAGCAATTATTTATAGATAAATGTTATCAGTTTTAAGCATTCATATATGTCTACATGCAATATATAGGGAAGCAAACACACACACGCATGCACGCACGCACGCGCACACACACACACACACACATGCACGCACGCATGTGCATGCATGCACACCCCTTGGATTCTAGTTTGGCTTCTGCCATGAACTGAATATTTCCATTTGGTCAAGTCACTTAATATTACCATATCTGGTTCTTTGCATTTGTGAAATGTGAGAAGTAGTGTCAAATCGAATGACTTCCAGGTTCCCTCCAGCGGAACTGTGAAAATAATTGTTCATGCAAGGCTTCACATGCCTTTTTTCTGGGGAGACTTTAACGATTCATGTTAGTATGTTTCTGGGCCTGTGCTTGATGGGCCTGAGTAAGTCCCTAGATCTAAAACCATTTCTTCCTATGTACCACGAATGTATGCCTATTTAAATGTATTTTTTAAAGTATATATTATAATATGTGCTGCTGTCAAGTTATACATTGAAAATTGGTGGTTTTAGCTTTTCTTTTGTCATGGCTAGTATGTCTCTGCTCTAGGCTGACATTTTTTTTTAGGTAGACCACAGTGTCAAAATTTCCCCCAGTGCAATGGGAGAAGGAGAGAGACAGAGAGATACCTGCAACACTGTTTCACTACTCATAAAGCTGTCCCCCTGCAGGTGGGGCTGGGGGCTTAAACCTAGGTCTTCACACATCGTAACATATACTTTCAACCATATACTCCACCATCTGATCCCCACTCTTTTATTTTTTAATGGAGCCCTGCACTAAGGGCCAGGAACAAAAATAGTACCCCAAATTCCCCAGGCAATGCACATTAAATCTGAAAGAGAAACTAACAACTCAAATCAGGAACTATGTTCAAGAGCAAGAAAGCATGTGTGTGGTTATGGATTTGTGAATTTTAGCCTTGGGAGCTTCCCTGACCAGCTGCAGGGATGGATGGGAGCCCACATTCAGGTGAGTGAGGGATTTCTATCCTCCTGGGAATCTAGAGCAATTTTCTTCCAGCTCTGGACTCCAGCCACCCCCATCAGGTCTGGGGAGTCCCAACTTGCAGCTGGGCATCACTCTCAGATGGCTAGTTGTAGCCTATTATTTAGACAGAGGGTCTGGACTTTCCAGAGGCCTAGCTTGAGACCTCAAGCTTCTTACCAATGCAAGGTTGAATCCACCTGATAGCAATGTGCTGCTGGAAATTGAGTGAGCCATGGAAATTTTTCCAAGTGATGGGGTATCGCTTGGTTGGGTATCAAACTTAGGTCCTGAGAGATTTGATGAACTTGTTCTTGGTGATCTAGGTCATGGATGACAGTAAAGTTAAGAATAACCAAGCCAGACCTTCAACCTTCTGCATCCCACAATGATCTTGGGTCCATACTCCCAGAAGGTTAAAGAATAAGAAAGCTATCAGGGGAGGGGATAGGATATGGAGGTCTGGTGGTGGGAATTGTACAAAGTTGTCAATGTTTCCTTTTTATAAATAAAAAATTAAAAAAAAAGTTATACAGGGAAAAAAAAGAATAACCAACAGGTATGAAAACAACTGAGTTTTTGTACCTTCCTAGTTTTATTCCCAGAGCACCACAGAATTTGATCTTATTAAAGAGTTGTTTATCTATTTCATGAGGAGAGAGTCTGATGACACTCTCTGGCATATACAGTGCTAGGGGATGAATCGAGGGCTTTGTATATATACAACACTACTCCCCCCCCCCCCCCACTATCTATAGAGATGCAGAGAGTGAACAAGGTTCAAGGGAAGAGACATTAAAAACTCTACCATGGGGTGGGGGTAGATAGCATAATGGTTATGCAAAAAGACTCTCACGCCTGAGGCTCCAAAGTCCCAGGTTCAATCTCCTGCACCACCATAAACCAGAGCTGAACAGTGCTCTGGTAAAAAACAAAAACCAAACAAAAAACCCTCCACCATCAATAAAGACCCTTGCTGCTATTCATGATGCTCTCATGTGATACTGGGAATCCATGTGCCAAGACCCCAGACATGGCAAGGCATGTGCCACCTCCTGAACCTCAAGTGAATCTAATTAATACCCTTGTTGAGTTTTATTGATAACTGAGGGTTGGAGTGAAGCAAGCTTCTTCTAAGTTTTAAAGGTTCATCTGTGGTAACCCAGCAGAATTAGTCATCTTTCTGGAAGTAATTTTTTATCAAGTGATATTGGATGAGAGGACAACACTTATGCTTGGTGAGCATAGCCCTGTGTTAGGGCAGTGCAAGGCCATAGGGGCTGGCTGGGGCTTATATCCTCCCACTGAGCTCTAGAGCCCCTACACTCACTGATTTCTGGGCCAAAGAACACATGTGGCTTCCAGTTTCTCTCTTCAGCCCTTGCTACTACTACCTCCCACCCTAGCTCCTGTCCACTTGCTTAATGGTCAGCAGCTGCTTACAGGCGGGATCCCCAGGGTACCCAGGAGGCCAGGCTGAGAGGTATTATGTGTGCAATCAACAACAACCGCCCAGCAAGACTGACACTATTTCCGGGACCTTGATCTAATTGAATGGGCAATCTGACAAGCTTCCTGTGGTCCCTCTCCATACACCAGCAGAAGCAAAGGCAGGACTTCCATATTAGGTATGAACTGTAGTCCGTGAGCTAGACTACAGTGTATTTCTCTTCTCTATGCCTCAGGATGAACTTAAAGATTGCCTGTGTCTCACTGTATTGTTTTCAGAGTCAATCAATCTATTCTTAGGTGATTTCTACCTCACTGTAATACAGCACCAAGCAAGTTTATTCTCTGTTTCATATGCTACTCTTGTAAGCCCAATGTGATTTTATGAACCATGTGTCTCATTAGCAGCAATGTGCCAGAGCTTATTCTAGATTCCTCTTAATTTGGGGAAGGGGAATCACACAAACAAGTTGCTAAATTCAGCTGTGACTATAAATACACTATAACAACTAATAAGCTAAACTTCACTAAAACAAAGGTGATGCATAGTGAAGATTACAACTTGCTGACTGTTTTTACTACAGCCTGTGCTGTTGAGGGTACTCACAGTTATAGTGCCAGTATGGTAGAAAGTTAAATGATAGTTTGCTGCTCGCATCACATCCTTGTTATGTGCTCAGAGATATCACTTAATACATTGGAAATGGGCATAGTAGAGTCATTTCTACTAGAGAGGGGAAAATGCTACAATCATGAAGAGGTTTTATTATTATTTTTTTCCTTGCAAAGGAGGTGATTAACAATGTATTTGCATCTGATGTTCAGAGGTCACTGCTAGACCCTCCAACCTCTAATATAGGGCTGGACTAGTAATACTTTAATTTCTCTAAAGAGTTCTTCTGAGCTACCTCTAAAATTCTCTCCAGTGGAAGAATTTATCAGGTATCTCTGAGAACAGTACCAGCTAGAGAGGCTTGTAAACCTCTCTCCACTAGCGTGGTGACCATTTCAGTTTATTTCTGTTCCAACCTGCTTTTTCCCCAGCCTGATCTGCCTACTCCATGTTGCTGGATCTCCTGCTTGGGAGCCATGGCCAGAAAGCATAGGAGAAGCAAAGGGTCTTTACTCAAAGATACTCTTTTTGCCAAGGCCTTTACATACCAATCTGACTTCCAGACATTCTGGTTTTCTCTTCCAGATAAAGGATGATCCTAATGCTCCCTTCCCTGGGTTGTTGTAAAAGTAAAAAGGTATAGAAAGAATGTGATCCAAGTGTTCAGGGCTGGTCTCACATATCCTGAGCTGTTGGTCTTTCTCCTGAGTCATCCATATCTGACTTTTAAGTATGTGAAGGGAACTGGAGGTCCGTGAACCAGTGGGTGCAGTTGGCTAAGGCATACCACAGGGAAAATGCTTGGTTGACCAGAGGATGAGGCAAATTAGAACACCCTTCTCTATGAATCCTTGAACTCAGCATCCTCAGTAGACCTAGCCAGGCCTTAATCACAGCAGAGGAAACAGATACTGCTTGAATGGAAAAGTAACGAATCGAAGTGTCAATCTCATTGTCCCAGAGACTTTTCTTATGCCAGTCCAAGGCTCGACCCAGGCCTGCTTCCACCCTTCATGAACTCTAGCGCCATATTAGCATAAGTATCCTCCATCTGTCACCTTTCTTCACCCTCCACTCCAGGACCCTAATCTCACCTTACAGCCTCTCCTTGTCCCATCACTGTCTTTGGTAGTTTCTATCTGCTGGGAGTTGACAAGTTATTGGCCACTTGAACCAGCACTCAACTTCCAAACCAAAACAAACATTAACATTTCCCAAACACCTTTTTCTTTCAACAAAAGCTCTCTGCACTCTGGAGTGAGATTTTGCAGAGAGGAGCTGTTATTTGACAGGCTGTTGTAAAAGTCAGAGCAATTAAATCAAGAGGAAACCAAAGAGCCACAGCAGTCTAGAATGTCTTTTTCCAACAATTACTTAATTATGCACTCAAGTCCTTATTCAGTCACTCCTCATTTCATGTAATAAATGAATTCCAGTATAGCTGACTGCATAGATTTGATTCTTCATAGCAAATATATTTTATCCACTTATTTCTATGTTTACATGAAGGAGAAAGTTTTCATGGGAAGAAACGCTAAGGCCTTTAACCTCTAATGCTGCAGGGTTAGTATCTTAGCCAATTATTTTTCCTTGTAACTTTAGCTTTTTCTTATGAACATTTTTAGCCACATAAATGAATCAAGAGGGAATACAATGGCATTTAGTCATATAATGAAATCCCTGTGCCTGTCACCCATCTTCTTGAACTCTGGACACAGCAAATCTCCCTCCATCATCCCCTACCCACCCAAATAAATGAAGTAATTTATTTGGAACCAAATCCCAGGTAGGATAACAGTTCACCTGCAGTTCAGTCTGGGGAAGATGGACCAGCAGTAGAGTACAGGGCTTGCATCTGTGAGGCCCTGTTTGATCACTAGCATTGTATATGCTGGATAGGTGCCCTGGTTCTTATTCTCTCTCTCATAAAATAAAGCAATCAGTCAAGGAAGGACTAGGGTGATAGCTCAGTAATACAGCACAGGATTCACGTGTCTCACACCTCTGATTTGGTCCTCCTGCCTAACACATGCCCAGAGCTGAGTAGTGTGTTGGTGCTTCCTCTGTCTCTCATAAAGAGAAATCTTAAAATATAATAGCCTATTTAAAAATATTTCAGAAAATGTTTCTAACATATCCAGAGTTTTTAAAAGTGCATTCTGCAATAGCATTAACATACCTAAAAATGATAATCATCAACAAATATTCAGTTATGGAGTTTCCTTTACACCAATTTTACTTTTTTTTTTTTTTTTTTTGCAAGTGGATATTTGTAATTGATCATCTAGTTACTGAGGGCATATTATAAGGCACTAGTTATCTTCCATTTCCTTTAGGAACTAGTTGGGTACAAAACAATGCATTAGACATTTTAGGTTGCAAAATAGATTCTACTTGTTACATTTCTTAAGTTCTGGAGGTTCCAGTAGGAAAGAGTATACTATTGTCTCCTTTATGGGAATTCTTATAATGGCGAGGGTGTGTACAGTACATGTATGCAGCCTTTAGAAGAGGAGGATCACTGCTAGACAGCAAGTGGGAGAACACTTTATGAAGATTGTTACACTGATTTTACTATGAACGACGTTTACAATTTGTTTCAGTCCAGATCTAAATAAAATTGCTACTGGCTGACACATTCCTTTTCTTTTTTTTTCCTTTATTTTTACTTTCTTTTTTTTCTTTTGTTTTATTTTTTTTCAATTTTCCCCATCTCATATTAATTAAATAGTGATTTATATGACTGCAACTTTATAGGAGTGTACATAAACACCATTCCTACCATCAAAAGACTGTGTCATTCCCCCCCCCCCCCCCCCGCCCCATGAAGCTCAACATTCACCCTCACCCTCCACCCAGAGTTTTTTCTTTGGTACCCTACTCCAAATTCAGTCAACTCCTGCTTTGAATTTCCCTTTCTGTTCTGCTTTCTCAACTTCTGTTTATGAGTGGGCTGACACATTTCATAAACCTCTTTTAATCTGTAACTTCCTCTGATCACTTTTTTTTTTTGTCCTTTAGAGTTTTCTATAGTTTAATTTTGCTGATTACTCATGGTGTGGATTTTTATTTTTAGCCATATTCTCCTGCCTACTGTATTTTTCACAGATTGGTAGTTAAATCCAAAATCTTTATTAGTATCAGGAATCAATTTGTGTGTAATGCTACTTCATAGAAGGTATGTCTCTTACAGTTCCAGAATGCTCACTAGGTATTTTGTTTTATCTTTGTTTGCAGTCTTTGAAGTTTATGGCCCCTCAAGGGCAGCAAAATGATTATGTTGTGATTTTATTAATAATAATCTCATTTATTTGATGGAATGTTTTCATTGAGAGAAAATTGGTTTCGTCACTCTTATATTGCCCAAGTGTACAGCAAACTGCTCTAGGAAGAGAGAGGGCAAACATTTTGTTCTGTTTCTTTTAGTTATCTGTATTTTTCTAAACAGAAAGAAAAAGGCAGTATTTATCTAGATGTCCCAAAAGGTAAAAGTATAATATATTGCTAGGTTAAAATAATAGCACAAACTATGTGGTACAACACACTTTTATAATTCCAGTTTCTGAGGGAGAGGGATTCTGCATGTTGCTAGGGGTGGTGTCTGTTCTGGATCTTTCTAGGTTATTATCAGGTGGCAACTAGGACTGTGGTCTCACCTAGAGGTTTAACTGGGGAAGAATATGGTTTCAGTTTACTCATTTTGTTGGAAAAATTCATTTCCCTGTGGTTGGAAGACTTGAAATCTGGCTTCAGGAGGTATGAACTATGGAGCCACTTTAGGGTGTATCACCAGTGTTGAATAACTTGGGATTTTTATTTTCTAATTTGCTTTTAGTGTCATTATGAATTTAGTAGGCCTAGTCATATCTTGACATTACATTTTAAGATTACTTTTTGCCTAGATTTTTGTTACTCAGTGCAAAGTTCTCCATTTTAAAAACATAGATTCTTCCCCCCCCCTTTTTTTTTTAGTCCACCAAATGAACATCCTCATTTTGCTTCTGGATGCCACATAAGTACTGAGCGCTTTCTGGAACAGGTCACAGACTTTATATGAATCACCTATATCACTAAGGAGGTGGCAAATGTCCCCACTGCTGATGCTGAGAGTTGATTCCTGTGCGACTTGAGTGGAGGTCAGAACGATGAAGGAATTGTCAGGTTATCCTTACACATGAGAAAAATTGGATGCCTCTGACATCACACAGTATTCTCTGACAGGGACATTCCTGAAACATGAGATGTGAGGCTGTGAAGTAAATGATGACTGTTGTGCTGATAGCTCACCAGGAAGTTACAACCTTAGTTAGATCTGTTAGAATCACAGTCTAACCAGTGTCCCCAGTTGAGAATTAACTGGTATGGGCTGGAACTCATTATCTTGGGAGAGAGCTGTTAGCTGATATCCCTGGATTTTTCATATTTAAAGGAAGACCTGCTGTAAATAGAAGAAAGCACACTATTTTCATTGATTTCAGAGAGGAATACTTCTATTGGGGAAACCCTTTAATGAAGTGTAGTAATTTTCAGAAAGGGGCAGGGCAAAACCAGAACCATTAAAGCCATTAAAGGAGGGATCTCCACTGCACCAAAGATAGATGAGCAAAAAGACCAATTAATTTAGGAACCTCCATCCAGACAGAGAAATTTGCAAATCCAGACTTAGTCTGGTGATTCCCTTGCTAGCAACAGCGATGTTTATCATTTTCATCCCACTGGTGTCATGATTGTGTGCTCATGAGTTACAGGTGACACTAAGCAGCCCTAAGTTGTTTGGGCAGAATGACTTTCCTTTCTGTCCTCTAGGCAACATTCTTAACTGCAGATGTATCTCCAAAGCAAACCTTTATCAGAAAAAATTTAAGTCTTTGGGGAATCACATGCCAAGGTGCCCTCCAGAACTTGGGACATAAACCACCAGAAGAGAGTGTGGAGGCTGGCAGTTGGCCCAGTCAGCCTGGGTCAAGCTGGGCAGCTGATAACACTGTGGTTTCTGAACTCCCAGACTCCTCTGTGCTCCTTTATCCTACAGTAGAGCCCTTATGGCCTCCCTTCCCGTCTTCCTCTTCTGTGTTTTGGTTTTAAAGTAAAATAATAATGATAATAATAATAATAAAACAAAAAGAGAGGCCCATTTATTATAGGTTCAAATATATTTAATTCCTGAATTGAATTAACATATTATTAAACAAATCATGGCTTATCTTTTTTAAATAAATATATATTTCTAGAGGTGTATTTCTAGTTCAGAAACCCAGGAAGGAATTAATTTAGAACTCTCAAGGCTCCTCCACTTTCCTGCTGGGACACAGTTGTGGTCTGAATAGAGCCTCTCCTGACCAGAAGCCCGTGGTCACTCCTTGCACCTTTCTTGAAGCTGTCACAAACATCCCTGGCCATGCTTTGGGGGGTCATATACTCAAGGATAATCTCCTCACAGGAAGATGGGGCATTCAGGGGGAAAGAATCTATGAGGACTTGAATATGCCAGATACTCAGAGTCTGGTCTTGAGTTGGGGCACAGACTCGGGTTGAACACAGGCCCTTTTTTTCTTTCTTTTTTAAAAATTTATTTATTTTTTTAAAAAAGGAGACATTAACAAAAACATAGGATAAGAGGGGTACAACTCCACACAATTCACACCATCAGACCTCCGTATCCCATCCCCTCCCCTGATAGCTTTCCTATTCTTTATTCCTCTGGGAGTATGGACCCAAGGTCATTGTGGGATGCAGAAGGTGGAAGGTCTGGCTTCTGTAATTGCTGCTCTGCTGAACATGGATGTTGACTGGTTGATCCATACTCCCAGCCACACAGGCCCTTTCTACACATTCCTTATTCTATTGAGAGATGACCAAAGCAGTGCCCTCTAATTTGCTCAGTTAGCTAAGACACATTATAGGGTGTGCTTGTTTAACCAGAGAATGGGCAAACTAGAGGACCCATCTCTATGAACCTTTGAACTTGGCATTCAGAGTAGTTCAAGTCAGCCCTGAATCACATCAGAGGAAAAACACATTGTTTTAATGGAAAAGTAAAGGAGCTAAATGTCAACTGCATTGTTCCATAGACACTCCTGATGCCAGTCACAGGCTGGTCAAGCCTGCTTTTACCCTTCATGAAAAGTAGGGTTAGAGTTCTGAGTACCTACCAGCCTTAAATCTCAGAAGTGAGTTATGAGGGCTGAACTCTGCAGACTCATCATAACTAAACTTTGCAGAAGATATTAAACATGTAGAAGAAGAGGGCCCCCTATAAAAGCTGTGTGTCTCTAAGCCAAAAGTGTCATCATCTCTATAATCATGACACTATTTCTATAATTTTCAGTAACTTGAGTCTCATGCCCTTACATCTGAACTGGGGGGGGGATAACCCCCATTCATTATCCAGATAACAAGATATAATAATATATGTGGAATTCATAGCTTGATAACAACCTGCCATTTAAATGACCAACAATTGGTATCTTAAAAGAAAATAAGAAGTGAGGTCTTCATGGATAAAAAGGGGATAGTGGAGATTGTAGGGAAGGTTCTGGAAAGGGCCATTACTAGCAAGTGACAGATACGAAGGCTGGAATACCTCTTAGACGTCTCTCTCTTTAGAAACTGGACAAGTTGAGTCACTGTAAGAGTATTCCTTTCTTTATTTGCTGAGGAAAATGAGAAGCAGAAAGGGCTATACTACCAGACTGTGACACCTGTGTGTTATCACAGTTATTAGCCTGTGGGTAGCTGGGGAATCTGGGTGTGGGGAAGGCCCATGCCTCTGGGCATTGTAGCCAGGGGAGTGAGAAAGTTGAGGTTACCAGAGATCTAGTGATCTGAGAAGAAACTTCTGGTAACAGGAAACAATCTTAATTCTCAGAGAACTCACTGTCCTGTCATCAAAATAACTTCCCTGCCTTTGTGTGATATTCAAATAAGGAGAAGAAGAGTATTTTTCTGCAGTGTTCTTCCGAGTTGTGTTCCTGGGACATCCCCAGGGCATTTATAGGAGATACAGGCCACATAAGATATAATTCCGAGCTCTGTTATTAATTATTATTATTTTTATTTTCATTTTTTAGATAAAAATAGGGGCCAAAAGGCTGAGAAAGAGACAGAGAAAGTGTGTGTGTGTGTGTGTGTGTGTGTGTGTGAGAGAGAGAGAGAGAGAGAGAGAGAGAGAAAGAAAGAGAGAGAGAGAGAGAGACCACAGTACCAGAGGTTCCTTCAATGCATGGAGTCCAGGCTCAAATATGATTGAATACATGGTCAAGCACCACACTATCCAAGTGGACTATTTCACTGATCCTGAAGTATATGAAGTATATCCAGAAAAATACTGGATATGCCTGTTGAGGAGATCCAAGGTGATATAGATTCCAAGAGTATTTTGTGTGTGGAGGGTTCCATTTCCTTTCAAAGAAAACTCATTCCTAGGTATGGCATGCCTCCTTTCTGATGTTCCTCTCAAACCTACTTTTCCCTTCCTCTCCCTGAACCTGCTGCCAAAATATGTTTAGCACAATTTGTGGACCCAGATCCTAGGGGCTAGGTAGCTAATTAGGAAAATGTACTTGGAAACTGTGATGACACAAAAAAGCACTGTGCTCCTAGAGATGGATAATTAATACATCCTGTGATTATCATACAGCGTATGATGAGGTGGGACTAAGATTGCAAAGGTAAGGTGGCTGGACAGCTGTTCTTGAATAGAGGAGGAAATCTGAGGTGATCTGGAAGGTTCTATGAAACCACAAGGGTCTTTGTAAGTGATAGAGGGAGACAGGAGAGTACAGTTTGAAGAAGAGTACAAGAACTGCTTTGAGAGAAAGAGAGAGATAAATAGACAATAGTGGTAAGCATAACTAAAAGACTACATTCAATAAAGTGTGGTGGCTACAATTAAAGTAGTATGAATATTATCCAAGTCCCTTTAACTGTGTGTAGATGTACATATATGTATATATATATCCTAAACAGGCTATGAAGAGAAGGCCACAAAATTGTTTTATCTTGGGAGTTGGGCGGTAGTGCAGTGGGTTAAGCACACGTGGTGGGAAGCACAAGGACCGGCATAAGGATCCTGGTTTCAGCCCCCGGCTCCCCACCTGCAGGGGAGTCGCTTCATAAGCAGTGAAGCAGGTCTGCAGGTGTCTATCTTTCTCTCCCCCTCTCTGCCTTCCCCTCTTCTCTCCATTTTTCTCTGTCCTATCTAACAATGACAACATCAATAACTACAACAACAATAAAAAACAACAAGGGCAACAAAAGGGAAAATAAATAAATATTAAAAAATGGTTTCATCTCAGTGTAATGATACTTTGGATGAGTTTTGCTCTATTGTTTCCATATTGCCTGCATATTTTTAGATACTAAAATTATTTTCTTAGTAGCAAAACAAAGGTGATGGAGTACAAAAAATGAAAAGAAATGAGATGAAGAATAGTAGGAAAAGAGAAAGTAAAAATATAAAATAATTCAAGATACTTTTTGCTTCTTCTAGCTTTTGCCACACTTTTTGCTTAATTCATGCAAGTAGATTGTGATGTTACACTGGAAATGTGCATACAGTATTTGTATTTGTCTTTATCTGGGGTGGGAGGAGTTCTTCTGATCCCAGAAGAAATTGAATAATTAACAAAATGGAACATTTGAGAATATTATTAAGGGTCTGAGCACTCTTCCCAAAATTCAGATAATAATTGGAAACTGGCTAGATAGCATTTCAAGGGAGAACACCCATTGGCTGTGACAGGATATAAATATAAACTTTTAAAAGATGTGAATGATAGAACTAATCTTTAACTGTAAGTTTTGAATTTATATTGTTTCTTCCCATGTATAAAACCATGTTTTTCCTACAAATAGGTTTTTTTTTTTTTTTGCATTAGAATCATAAAGGAAAGCAGAATGTTATGATTTTTTACTTCAACAATTTTAGGACAAATTAAACATCTTAAACTCTGAAAAAAACTTTGATGAAATCTTCCATATTGAAGTAATGGGTGACCTATTGCTGTCTGAGTGGGCACACAATCGCCCAATTAAAAGTACAGCTGAGTAATGTCAGAACTCAGTTTATAGTGGAGAAGGTATTTAAATGGAGCAGAGCAGGGAGGTTTGACCATTAAATAAAAATCAAGCAACTAGATAACCAGCTGGAATGACATTAAGTTGAATCTTTAAGCCATCCTCCAGTCAAAATATACTCCAGACATAATAAAACATTTCAGTAAAATAAAGCTTTAAGGGAGTCGGGCTGTAGCGCAGCGGGTTAAGCGCAGGTGGCGCAAAGCCCAAGGACCGGCATAAGGATCCCGGTTCAAACCCCGGCTCCCCACCTGCAGGGGAGTCGCTTCACAGGCGGTGAAGCAGGTCTGCAGGTGTCTATCTTTCTCTCCTCCTCTCTGTCTTCCCCTCCTCTCTCCATTTCTCTCTGTCCTATCCAACAATGACAACAACAATAAAACAACAAGGGCAACAAAAGGGAATAAATAAATAAAATAAATACTTAAAAAATTTAAAAAAAATAAAAAAAAATAAAGCTTTAAGACTACTAAAAGCATAAACACATTTACTTTATGAACTTGAGGAAAGAAAAAGAATGTGTTTAAGCAAAGCACACATTCAAAAGCCACAAAGGATATGGCTAATAAATTCATTTAGATAAAGAGTAGATTTTTTTTTCTGGAAAGAAAACATTACCATAAATGAAGTAAAAAGGCAAATGAAAATACGAGAAAAAAGAATCACAGACATAGACACATACGGAGACACAGAGACATACATACAGGTAGGTGAATGAGCACACACACCTAAAAAAGGGCTAATTTTATAGATATGAGTTGTCTTTTGGTAAGAAAAATATAAATCCCAACAGAAAAATAGTGGGGCCACCACCACCATTACCACCCACTCCCAAGGGGGAAAAAATAAAAGCCACAGTTCACAAGGTCTAGTTAAAGGAATGTGCTAAGACTAGGTCATCAAATTTAGACTTGGAAGAAAGTGTCAGAGCTGCAGCGGCTGATAAGGGACAATCTCCAAGACACATTTCTAAATGACAAAGTGTGGCATGACAGACTGCACATATATGGGTATGTTTGTATTTCAAGAGAAAAATGTGGAAGAATGTACTGGGATCTTTGTGTGTGTGGGTTGGGGGGAAGGAGGGCGGCTCTGAGTGAGATCCTAGAGCTCTGGTAGAAGAAGGAAACCAGTTTCATTTTATCTTTCTAAAAACTGCTGAAATTTCAAATATCACATGCATAAGGTCATATGTGATTTTAAATGCCTGGTAATTTTTTTTTTTTTAAATTTCTTCTTTTTTAATATTTATTTGTTGCCCTTGTTTTATTGTTGTAGTTATTATTATTATTGATTTCATCACTGTTGAATAGGACAGAGAGGAGGGGAAGACAGAGATGGGGAGAGAAAGATAGACACCTGCAGACCTGCTTCACTGCTTGTGGAGTGACTCCCCTGTAGGTGGGGAGCTGGGGGCTCGAAGTTGGATCCTTATGCCAGTCCTTGGGCTTCACGCCATGTGCACTTAACCTGCTGCGCTACCGCCTGACTCCCGGTGATTTTTTTAGAAAGTTTGGTGGAAACATATAGCCACTAGCAGCTGCCACAGCCAGTTGCCTATAGAATTTGAACCTTGTATGCTATACAAAGGTGCTCACCCATAAACCTGGCATTGCTGGGGTTGGGGTGAGAAGGAGGTATGGTGGTAGGAGGAGAGACTCAAATTAAATAGAAAGCTCTGCTCCTTGGGCTTCTGGGAAGGTCCTCCTGACCCCTTTTGTCCTCTGAGCCACTCCAAAGTGTACTCACAGGAAACCGACTTGGTTCTTTCCCATGGTCCTGAGCGTGGGGATCATTATTAGAAAAATCTTACCTTTTGTACTATGACCCTGCTGGTAAGGAGTCAAGGTTACTTTTATCACAGGGTCAGTGAGTAAAAGGAGAGAAAACGGCAGGGCCAGTTAGCAAGCCAGTGAGGGACTCACAGTGAACATGCAAAGTGAACAGTTATCTGTATCCTTAGCTGAGATCACAGCAGTGGCAGGACATCAGAGTGTCAGTCCCTTCTTCACCACTGAGACTCTCCCTACTTGCAGCTATGTATCCTAGGAATTTGGGGGCAGGTTTGCATTTTAGTGAAAGAAATAGAAGTGAGTCTACCAGCCACCACCCTCATTTGATATGTATGTTTTTATCGGATTGTGACAGAGAAAAACTGAGAAGGGGAAGGGGTTATAGAGGGGGGGAGAGAAAGAAAGAGACCTTTAGCACTACTTCACTGCTTGAGAAGTTTCCCCCTGCTTGAATCTGTGTCCTTGCACATGGTAACACATGCGCCCAACTGGGTACACCTCTGTGTAGTCACCCCACACCCATTTCTACTCCAAAGATGAGGTCTTGGTTCCTTGTCAGATGATGGTGTTTTTCATCCTGAATAAGACCAGACTTTAGGCTCATCCTGGTCATAGGTGACACTACATTGTCCTTTAAAACTCAGCTGCAGCTCAGACCTTAGGCCCAGAGGCTTTCCTGACATCCTTCCCCACTCTAATATAGTTATATTTTCTCTTATTACATCCATACAACTCTGGTTTGATTTTTTAAAATCTAACTGTGAACATCCTGAGAGTAGCATTGTCTATTTTCTTTCCTTCTAAAAATTATATATTTGTTAATGAGAGAGAACCAGAACATCACTCTAGTACACAGGATGCTGGAAATTGAAGTTAAGACCTCATGTTTGTGAGTTCAGTCCTTTATCCATTGCACCACTTCCTGAACTGCCACTGTTGATTTTCTTACAAACTGTCATGACTTAAAAGAGATCTTCTAATGCTCATAAATGACACTGAAGCAAGGCGGTGGGGGCATCTAGGTTTTTTTTTAAAAAAATATTTATTTACTTTTGTTGCCCTTGTTGTTTTATTGTAATTATTATTGATGTCGTTGTTGGATAGGAGAGAAATGGAGAGAGGAGGAGAAGACAGAGGGGGGAGAGAAAGAGAGACACCTGCAGACTTGCTTCATAGCCTGTGAAATGACTTCCCTGCAGGTGGGGAGCCACTTCCCTGCAGGTGGGGAGCCAAGGGCTGGAACCAGGATCCTTCCTGTGGTCCTTACGTTTTGGGCCATGTGTGCTTAACACACTGTGCTACCGCCTGACTCCCTGCATCTAAGGTTTTCAGAACATTGTGGTTCAAACAGATGGTGCAGAGTTAGCTGGCCTGATGCAGAAAGAGGAAGGTGTCAGATCACAAGCCTGCTACTTCCCCTCTTTGTTTTCTGCTGGAAAAAGAAGGTTCTAGTGCTTTGAGCTGTAGGTGGCTGGAAACTTCACTTGACCATCCCATGGGTCTGTGTCCTACACAGAGGGAAAAGTGTGCCTCAAACACAGCTTCCTTGGGGATGCAGCTCAGAAAGTTCAGGCAGAGCATATGGAGCAGTGAAGACTTTTCTTGAGTTATGCCCAGCAAGTTCTGGAAGGCACTTGAATCTCATCAGTAGCAGACTGTTTTTAAAACTTGTAGCATATTCATACAATGAGATGTGACTCAACAGGAGATGTCAATAAGCCATCTATAGCCATCAAAATACAACACTGGGAGGAAAAAAACCCAAGACACACAAAAACAACCCTCTCTGCTGTGATCCCATTGATGTGAAATTGTACCCTGTTTATCATCTGTGTCACCCAGGCCAAGCCAGGCAGGCCACTATTTGGTACAACAGTGTCAGAAAGGGTCTCCAGGGCACAGGGACATTCTGTCTTTTTATTGGAGGACTAATTTGGTGACTGAATTCAACCTGTGAAAACACATCTTATTCAAGTGAAGATATGTCCTCTTCCTTACAGATAAGTCATGCCTCTACAGCATGTTTAGAGACAGTAGCACACACAGGAATGGACCTATATCCCCTCTCCCTGAAAATATCTCCACTGGTTCCCTCTCTACCTGCCACTGAAAAATTCCCTCAGTGATCCTGAGTGGAGGCTGGCAGCACTGATAGGAGAAAAAACAAAACAAAACAAAAAAATCAAGAACATTGATGTCATAGGCTTTCCTTATTAGTTTAGCTCCTTTTTCATTATTTTTTGTTCTTGCTTTAAATGAACTTCTTATTTTTTTAAAACATCCTTCCTGACATTTGAGTCATTTCCTAAGGTCTTTGTCTGCTTTAGCTAAGGATCTTAGTACCTAAGAAGGTCTGTGAGTCCTCTGGCTTGTTTCTCCAGGGACTTTCCATCCAGATATAGCTAAAAGCTGGGCAGAAGGGTTTTGGAGAAAATTAGGTATGAGAACCACAGGAGTTTGCATTACAGTGAGACTGAATTTCTTCAGAACTTCTCCAGGAGGTGAGAGATTATGCTGAGTAAAAAGAAAGCTCATTTGCCATCATCTGATGCAGGGAAGGTACTTTCAGTCAACCCACCACCCATTCTCCAGCAACACCAAGTGGAAAGTAAACATATTAATCTCCATAACAGTCAAGAGCTCAAGCAGAGGAGAAGCAGGGGTGAGATCTGGGTTTCTCACACCACTGAAGTGAGTGTGTGTGTGTGTGTGTGTGTGTGAGAGAGAGATAGAGAGAGAGAGAGAGAGAGAGAGAGAGAGAGAGAGTCTTTTTTTGTTTTGTTTTTACAATCCTGTGCATCAACCTGGGCTGAAATCAGCCTGAGTAAATACAACTTATCCAGTATGATGGAAAGAAGAGCCAGGTCCTCCTCACTGTAGTTTGCTGATAACCAAAACATCAAAAAATCCCATTCCTGGCAGTTTATCACTTGGCTCCACAGAGCTTGGGCACAGTGAGGTGTTCAATATGAATTTCATCTTTCCTTCCCAGATCCCCAGGTTCTCATCTGATTTGCTGTCTTGTGCTTTCCTCCTGCTCATGAGGTCATAATAAGCTTGTTACTAAGTTATCTACACCTTAGTTTGGTGGGTGGTGTTGAGAATCTGTGTTCCCAGTTTCCTAGACATCAGATATATGTGAGAAAGATTTTTGGCTAATAATGGCCTTTCGATGAAGTCCCTTGCTGGTTAATTTTTAATTTTTTATTTGTGATTATTAGTGAGTTAAAGATTGGGAGGTTATAGTGTATAGTTCCACACTACACCCACCACCAAAGTTCTATATCCCCTACCTCCCAAAGAGACTCTTATTTCTTAGAGTCTTAGAAATAGTTTTCTTGCATATGTATATATATATGTATTTATCACAATTACATGTATATCAATTCTCTAGATCCCACTTATGAGTGAAATCATCTGGTAGTTTTATTTCATCTCTTTGCTTATTTATTTAAGCATAATCACCTCCAGTTCCTTCCTTTTTGTCCCAACAGACATAGTATCATCTGTTTTGAATGCAGTGTAGTAGTCCATGGAACATATATCCCATACCTTCTTCATCTAGTCATCTGTTGATGGGAATTTAGGCTTCTTCCACTCTGGCTATTGTGATTATTGTGATTATTGTTGTCTGTTTTTATAAACCAAATTTTATTTGAATACTGTGGTTCTCATTTGTGAGCTTATTGTTTCTGGCTCTCTTCTCTTCTCTTCTCTTCTCTTCTTTTCTCTTCTCTTTTTCTTTTTTAATGTGGTGCTGAATGAGTTACTCCCAACTGTCCTGTGAGTGTTTTTCAGTTACAAAGATAGAGCTAAGTAGTTTCAACCCCTAATACAATGATAACTATTTTGTCATTGCAGACAATTAACATATTGATAAAACCTTTTGGAAACAGCATCTTTAGATCCTCAGTTCTCCATCACTCTTGGCTCCATATTCACTTCTAACCCAGTCACCATTCCTGATGCCTCTGAGTACTCCAGATGTGGTCTTGGGCATGGTAGTCCAATACAGAAAAGGTTATTGCTGCTTATCTCAGTATGTGATCTCAGAAGGAACTGTGTTGTAGGTTAGAAAGATGGTTACTGAAACAAGTTTCAAAAGTTTCAGGAAGCACTTTCAACTCCGAATTACTTCAGATATGATTGCTATTCATGATGTCTGGGGTTCATCCTAGGGATGCACTTCATCCATCTTCCATCCTTTCTTTCTTTCTTTCTTTCTTTCTTTCTTTCTTTCTTTCTTTCTTTCTTTCTTTCTTTCTTTTTTTCTCTCTCTCTCTTCCTTTCCTCCTTCCTTCCTCTTCAGAGAAAGACAGATACCAGAGCACAGAGGCAATGCTGAATGGGCCACAATTGAATGAGTTGTACATATGGCAAAGCAGCACTCTATCTATGTGAGCTATTTCTCCAACCTGGGATATGTTTTATTTCTGTAATTCCACTCCTGCTTTTTGAGGTAAAAATACCTAAGCTGAGTTCTTCACATCTGATAGAACTTTCTCTATATGAGAACATCTCAAAGAATGGTGAATCTTTAACAGGACTAGCTTACCTTCTTGATGTTCTCCTGGGGTTGTCCTAGTTAACATCTTTGTGTGGCTGCTACCTTTAAACACATTTCCTCGATGCATTTTCAAAAGTGGATTTTAATGTCTGGTAAAGTGACACATAAAGAGAAGGTAAGTTGGGAAAGGACCCTGAGTGGTAGGTCTTGAGAATAAACTCTCAGCCATACTTGGGTAATTTAAGAGCCTGGATGCTAACAAAGGGAAGAAACCAGGACATGGATGGATAGGAACACTGGATATGTCCCTGAAGAAAAGGATACTTGTCCCAACTACTGTGGAAATGTCAAAAGGAGCACTGACACAGAAATATAGGATATGCTGAGCTGTGAGGAGCCATCACTTAGCAGTCAGTCATTCTGGCCTTTGTTAGGAATTGTAAGAGGTCTGAGGGGTGGTGGGTGAGAAGTAAGGATACTGTATAACTGAGTGCTTCCTGTACAACTGTGTAGGGTGGCTAGGGAAGAAAATAAGTGTGTTCTGCATGTTAGCTGTTGGAAATTAGTGAAGTCTTGGGCCACTCTCAATATGCCTAAAATAGACTTACTAGCTTCTCCCAACATGAAGACCCCAAGTCTCACCTGCTATATTCGTACCTTCAGGTTCCTGATTATTAAACAATTTGTTTTGCTTTATATCTTAATACTTTTCAGCCACCAAGTTGCAGGTGCTATCATGACACCAACCTGACTTCCCTGGGAAGATGACCTCACCAATGTGTCCTGGAGCCCCCCTCCCCAGAACCCTACCCCACTAGGGAAAGATAGAAACAGGCTGGGAGCATGGATTGAGCTGTCAATGTCCATATACAGTGGAGAAGCAATTGAAGAAGACAGACCTCCCATCTTCTGCTCCCCATATAGATCTTTGGTCCATACACCCAGAGGGATAAAGGACAGGGAAACTTCCAATGGAAGGGATGGGATATGGGACTCTGGTGGTGGGGGTTGTATGGAATTGTATCTGTCTTATCCCACAATCTTGTTAAAAATTATTAAATCACTAATAATGTGTTTTTGCCTTTGTGACTTTCAGTCATCAAAATGAGAAGTGGGCAGTTGGATATTAGGATTTGGAACTAAAGGGAAAGGGCTAATAAAGAAATGACAAGGCTAACAAGGAGAAAACAAATCCGATGTAAGCAAGTGTCAGTGTATTTGAGAAGGCCTAGAAATGGATCCTGAAAAGGAGTATCATCAGAGGGGAGAGGGCCATTCAGGGGAATTAAGGCTGCCTCACATCCTTGAATAAGAGGTATTTTCAAAGGCTACCTGCTAGATGAGTTCTGAGGTCTGACACAGGTAGTGTGGCTGTATACAGAGGTCAGAGGAGACTTTGGGACATTAAAGGGGCAATAAAAAGAGAAGTGAGAAATATGGGAAACACATTAGACAACCAAGAGAAGCATGACTGTGATTAGAGGGGAGGAGGTCATCTACTGAAATGGGGATATATTATCTAGGGACAAACAGTCACATAGACCCTAAATTGTTCAAGGACCTGGAGAAGCTGGTCTTGCCTGCTATCTATAGTTTTGGTTTTCCCAGATTAGGAGAGTGTTGTATCCAGTTAAAGACCACTACTCTGAGTAGTTAGGAATCAGGGAGGCATGTCAGCTGATAGAGTGAAGGGCTTGTATACATGAAACCATGGACTTGATCCCCGCAACAATGTGGTGTTCTGACCTCTCTCATAAAATAAATCTTGGAAAAAATTGCTTTTTGGGTGTTGACTGGTGGCTCACCTGGTAGATAGCACATGTCACCATGTCAAGGACCAGGATTCAAGCAGCTGTCCCCACCTGCAGGGGTTAGAAATTTCATGGGTGCTACAATAGTCTGCAGTGAGTAACCCCCAACACTTCATCTGCACTATTCCAGCCTTTAGGTCCATAATGGTTCAACAATTTGTTTGGCCTTGTATGTTAACTCTTTTCAGCCACCAGGTTCCGGATGCCAGCATGACGCCGACCAGACTTCCCTGGACTGACAACCCCACCAATGTGTCCTGGAGCTCTGTTTCCCCAGAGCCCCACCCTACTAGGGAAAGAGAGAGGCAGGCTGGGAGTATGGATGGACCAGTCAATGCCCATGTTCAGCGGGGAAGCAATTACAGAAGCCAGACCTTCCACCTTCTGCAACCCACAACGACCCTGGGTCCATGCTCCCAGAGGGATAGAGAATGGGAAAGCTATCAAAGGAGGGGATGGGATATAGAGATCTGGTGGTGGGAATTGTGTGGAGTTGTACCCCTCCTATCCTACGGTTTTGTTAATGTCTCCTTTTTAAAATAAATAAATAAATAAATTTCATGGGTGCTAGAGCAGTGCTGCAGGTATCTCTCTTCTCTCTTTCTCTCTCTCCCTCCCTATCAATCTTTCTCTGAATCTTACCTTCTACAACAAACAAACAAAATGAAAAAGAAAAAAGAAAAAAAAAAAAGAAAAAAAAGAAAGACCAGTGGGAATGGTAGTCAGTCATTCTGACACTGAGTCCCAGCAGTAACACTGGTGGCAAAATAATTACATATACAAATTAAGTTAAAAAATCATAATCAGGCCTCTACTATGATACTCAGTGTCCCCTAAACTAAAAGTGTGCTTTGTAGTTCATTAAAATAAGCATTAACAAAATCTCATAGTTTCTAGATACTGATCTTTCCATCTGAATTAATAGAGCTATCAGTCAGTTCCAGGTTGAACCAGATCTTGGAGACATTTTCTCTTTTTTATTTTTTCTTTATGGGGTGATGGGGCATGGTGGTGTGTTAATGGTTTACAGTGCATTCTTTAACACATAGGCACAGCTTCCCATCTCATTTCTATTGGTCTCAAGGAGACACACCAGGACCTCAATGTCCCTTCATTCTGTCCCTTTCCTTCCTTTCCCAGTTCTTTGCTTTGGTGCAATATGCCACACTCAGTCCAAGTTTCACCTTATGTCTATGGGAGACATTTTCTTACCAGGATATGGGTTCATACTTGCCACCACCTTCTTCTCTCCTGTGGGAAAGAAGAGGGTGGGACTTTAAGCCACTTCATGTTCCAACATGCAGAAGGCTTTAAAAACTACAAGGAGTAGACAGTGTCTTTTGCTCATGTTGAATAAAAATTGATGACACCACATCATGTAGAGTGGAGGTAGTTCACACATTTGACTATGTAAAGTCAAGCCAGAATGCCCAAGGGCTGCCATGTTTGTAATCCTGTCTCTTACATCCTATATTTTTAAAGGCAGATGTGATTTTGATGTGTTACTAGTTCATCTTTGAGTCTAGAGGAAAAAAACAATAATTAAAAAATAGTGACCAATTTGCAGGAATTAGCTTGCCAGTTCTAAATGTAATGTGTTTCTTGAGGATCTGGGCAAAGAGGAACTCCTGTACATTATCCCGTAGCCTATATGGAAAAAAATTTTAAGAATTTTTTAAGAAATAGAAGTGCCATATGATCTAGAATTTTACTTCTTGGCATTTACGGAAAGAATATGAAAGCATTAACTTGAAAAGATATGTGCAGTAGTCATAGCAGGCCATCCAAAACCTTTATTTTAGGTTGATCCATTAAGTTTTATGGCTTTCTAGTGAACTTTTTGGGTTCTGCACTCTCCACTGCCTGTATCTTGAAATCTTGAGTTAAACCTATGCAGACTTTTGAAGACAGAAAAACAGAGTCAGAGAGAGAGAAAGATACTTCAGCGTCAAAGCTTCCTTTAGTGTGGTGGGGGTCAGACTTGAACCTGGGTTGTATGTGATGAACTAGGTTTCATTTAATATTCTAGAACTAGGAATCAAATCACTTTATAACAGTTTGTCTTTATAGAGAGAAGTGAAAGGGGAAGGTGAGGTAAGGATGGAGCTGAGGGGAAAACAGACAGAAATGCTTCCTGAAAAAAGAAATGTTTCTTTGCAATAGTGCCAGCAGAAAAGTAGGGTGTAGAAAGTGTGATTCAGTGTCAGATGGGAACTGACACGATTCAGAACTTTCATGGGATGTGAAATGGAGTGATGATGAAACAGGATGGTGAAATGCAATTTTAAGAGAGAACTGCAGGCTTGGGCAGGTAAATCTACACCATGGGCAGCCATGCTACAAGAATTGACCAGCATCTGAGATATGGGGCCTCTGCACACAACAGCAAGAATGTTTGGATGCTCATCATCTTAAACAGTATTTGTCATTCTTACTGGTACTACTTTTGGGGTGTCAACTGCGCTTTCTTGTCAAGGAGAATCCAGTCATGCATGGAATGTTTAGTTAATATGGAGTCTTCTGTGTCAAATGATAGACTAACATGTGCTCACCCACTGACTTTCCCTCCCTGAGCCAAAGACACAACCCAACTCCCACCTGCCTGAGTTACCCAGTTGGGAAAGTGCCTTGGGTCATGGGATCTTCCAGATAGTTGTGTTTCTACCCTGTCCTATTTTTTTTTTTTTTTTTGCCTTTCTTTCCTTATATCCTTCCCTTTTAATGAGAAGTGAAGATGAGGAGACTAAGAGAAACAGTTTGTACAGACATACACTACTTGTCATTTTCTTCATCATCATCATCATCATCATCATCATTATCATCATCATTATCATCATCATTATCATCATCATCTCCTCCTCCTCCTCCTTCTTCATTGCCACCAGGGCTATTGCTGGCACTTGATGCCTGCATGACAAATCCTGTTAGCCATTTTTCCATCCTCCCGCCCCCCACCCTTACACCTTATTTGGTAGGACAGAGAGAAATTAAGAGGGGAGGGGGAATAGAGAGGACAAGAGATGGAGAGAAACCTGCAGCACTTGCTTCACCATTTGTGAAACTTTCCCCATGCAGGTGGAAACCAGGGGCTTGAACTTGGGTCCTTGTGCACTATAATATGTGTACCCAACCAGGTGCACTACTACCTGGCCCCTAAACATAGGAGGACTTTGCCCACATACTTAGCAAATTTTATGGAAAAGGGGCTGCTCCTGGTCTCACCTTCCCTTCACACTTCAGGGCAATAGTAATGACAATGAGATGGAATAGCTGGGATTTGTCAGAAAGACCAAACTCTAGGAAGTCCATGGTGGTGCTCAAGGAGCTCCATAACCCCCCATTCCTGTAGAGTGGAGACACACCCTGAATAGTTCACAGCCTGCAGGCCAATTCCTGGCTCATCTGGGAAGCAACCAGGCCCTCAATTATGAGTTATTTACATGTGGGTCAAGATGGCATGACTGCTCCAAATGCCAGGAGTTTATAAGTCTCCTTCCTGGTGCCACTGATGGAATGATAGTCACAGATGGAGCACATCTGCTGATTTCTGCTATTTCTTCCACAGTAATAGAAGTCCAATGTTTGAAGGTGTAACTGTCCCTGGAGAGAAGTAAGGACTCATATATGTTGGCTGCTTTTAGATACCCACAGAGCTTGTGATCCTATGATGGGGCAATGGACAAGCATGAAGGTACACTATTGGAGGCTCATACGGTGCCAAAGGTAGCGATGCTGCTCTGGCATGTGGGCTGGGACAGTGGGCATATATACAGCTCCCAGGTCACACTTTGAGAACATATATTCACACCTGTCTTACACATATGTGCCTTGGACTTCTGGGTTAGTTGTACCCATGGCCTTGCCATAGTCCATCCTCTGACTGATTTCTTTCCTGGTTTATTCTGAAGACCCAGTACAGGTGGTCAGATCTCTTTGAGGGCCAGGACGTTGATTACTGTCCCACCTCATGATCTTTGAGTGGATGTGATGCCGCCGAGTCAGGGTACACCAGACTTTCTCTTTCTTAGGGTATTCTTTGTGGCTTCCCAGATAATCAACTGGAACAAAAACGATAACTGCATTTTTTAGGACTGTTAATGCCATGTAGTGAGTATGAGACAATTCACATGTTGAGAAATGACATTGTGGATGAAGCATGTACCATGTCAAATGCTTTCTAAGTTGTCTTATTTAATCTCCAGGCTTTAAGAATATGAAGAAATTATAAACAACAAGGGAAATATAAGGGAAAAAAAACAATCTCCAGGAGCAGTGGACTCCTAGTGCAGGCACGTCTTCTTCTTCTAGTGTTTGCCCTTCTTCCGTAGCCAGTCAACAGGTCAGGTTGAAAGCTGTCAGGAGCTGCTTGTTGCTGGCTTTGAAAGTAACTGGGATCCATGTGGATTCAGTCAGCTAGAAAGGATCGTCAGTTTCCCCAATGAATGGGTACTCACGGGATGCACCACAAGAAGGTCGATCCAATGCATCCCCTCAGTGCAGGCACTGAGCTTCAGCAATAACCTTCCAGGCAAAAAAAAAAGTTACTTTTCACATGATTAGTTTCACATTTTTACTGGCATTTGCAACAACAGATTGGGGAATCATTATCCCCATTTGTACTAAGCTGCTCAAGTTTGGGGATGCTAAATTTGAAGATGACCAGTTCAAACAACGGCGCAGGTTCCACTGAGGCAGATGGGGCACTGTCTTGCAATCTCAGGGAGCATGAGCAGGGATGTTTTGCAGTCCAGGAGTCTGCTGTAAAGAGAAATACACCTTGTGGTTCTGGATGTGAACCTGGACACACCTGTTACCTTCTGGTTTTTAATGAATGTCTGAGCCATCTGCTTCTCCACATCTTGACTATATTGGCTCAGAAGCTCTGAGACTCTCCACTTAGCTTCTCAAAAGAGAAAGGCTATCTCCTCAGTCCACATGACCTTTTCCCAATAGCTCTTGTGTTCTTGTTTTTATTTCTGGGAGAATCAAATGTGTGGCCATGGAGGTGTTTTTTTTTTTTTTTTTTTTTTTAACTTTTATAAAGGTGCATTGTCTAAATAGTACTAAATTGTTATGTCAACTCATTGGAGCCTCTGAGAATGTTGTAAAATGCCAAACGGACGCTGTAAATCACCAGTTCAGTCACAGAGGCATGATTTACAGCTTTGTATTTTATGCACAGAGCTGTCGCTGGTGATGAAATGTGTAAAGAGATCCTGCTGAAAGCACTGTTCTTCTGAGTGATTTATCTCTTTCCAAATGCTGATGAGTGGCCTTTGCTTATCAAAGTCAGTTGCCAGGAGGTGAGCCCGCGTTAACCTTAAAAACAACATTCAGCCCAGTCTGGTTTTCTATAAATATTGTGCATGATAAATTACATTAGGAGACCATTTACAAAATGTGGAAAAATCAATAATGCTCTAGGAAGAATGTTTACCCAACCATGGAGCCAAACAGATTTGAGAGGTGGGAAAGTTTCTGAAAAATGAAAAAAAACTCCAAGTCGCCAGAAATGGATTTTGTCCTTTCTGTTTTTGCCTCTGTGAGGGTGAAGCCTGGGGGTTGTGGTGTCTGTGTTGTTGCAATCACAGTATCAGTGACTGTTGTTGACTAAGTATCTGCTATGTGCCAGTCCCTACAGGAAGCACTTATAGCTACTGTCTTCTTTAACTTAATCCTCACCATGGTATGACGAAATCATGACTATATTTCCCTTTTTTGGCAAAAGAGGAAATTTAAGAGCTCTGGAAAAGAATACATTGGATCCAATCCCCAAACCAGCCAGTGGCCAAACTGGGACTCTAATTCCAGTTGTCAGAGGCAGATTCTGGGACGACCTGGTGCAAGAGAGTTGCTCAGAGTGCTCTCCAGGCATGAACTTTGTGAAGTTGCTCTCTGCCCCACTAAAGCTGAGATAATAGTCTCAGATTGTTGTGCTGTACTATGAGAGATAGAGTGTTTCAGCCTCTAACCTATAAATCCACAGCATGAGAGAAAGAATGGGATTTGAACACAGATTATTTCCCTTTTAGCTTGAAAAATCAACCAGTAGCCTCCACAGGAGAATTGTGTTCTCCTTCATTTAATTTTTATTTATTTATTTATTTATTTAATATTAGGAGATAGATGATTTACAGTTGACAGTAAAATACAGTAGTTTATAGACTTTAGTAAAGTCATGAGCCCCTTGGAATATACCTAAAATAGACCTATGAGCTTTTTCCAAAATGGAAACCCCAAGTCTTCATCTGCAATATTCTTGCCTTTAGGTTCATAATTAGTCAACAATTTGTTCTGCTTTATATCTTAACTCTTTTTCAGCCATCAGGTTCCAGATGCTACCATGATGCCAACCTGACTTCCCTGGGCAGATTACCCCACCAATGTGTCCTGGAACCCTGCCTCCCCAGACCCCCTTCCTTACTAGGGAAAGAGAGAGACAGTCTAGGAGTATGGATCGACCTGCCAAATTATGTCACTATGAACATAAATATACAGAGACCTTTTTGGATGGGTGTGTTTGGTTCCTTAGGATATATCCCTAGGAGATGAATTGCAGGGTCATAGGGTAGGTCCACTTTGAGCCTTCTGAGAGTTCTCCAGACTGCTCTCCACCAGAGTTGGACCAATTTTCATTTCCACTGGCAGTGCAGGAGGATTCCTTTGTTCCCACAACCTCTCCAGCATTTGTTGCTGCTACCTTTTCTGATGTATGACAGTCTCACAGGAGTGAAGTGGTATCTCATTGTCTTTATTTGCATTTCTCTGACAATCAATGACTTGAAGCATTTTTTCATATGTTTGTTGGCCTTCTGGATCTCTTCTTTGGTACTTATTCTGTTTGTATCCTCTCCCCATTTTTGGATGGGGTCCTTCATTCAATTTCTAGCTCGGAAAAAATGAAGAAAATGAATTCAGATGAGTGAATAATCCACAAACCAAGCAATCCCTCTGCTCTAGTATAACTGAGAAGTTGACTGTCCTGAAATAGAGATCAGAATATCTCTTGCCCAGTATAAACAATCTGATAAGAAAGCTGGAGTGTTCATTACAGTCTAGGACAAAGGCAGATGATGCAGAGTCTCTGATTGTTCTGGAAAATGGAAATATCCTAGTCTGTCAGCTACTGATGTCT